>NW_025049757.1:0-14329 GCF_019279795.1 Protopterus annectens
GGCCCTGGGCCGATGCCCTTTAGGCTTACGCCTAGTACCTACCTATAAACCTATGAACATGTGGGTGTGAATGACCTGAGACATACCTTCCTGGACTACATGAAAAGAGACATGGAGGAGCTCTCGTATTATGTAGCCCAGGTGGGTATGACCCTAGCCCTGAGCAGCATCCTACCATCACCCAGAATGATACCACAATACAAGCAGAAAATTACTGATTTCAACAATTGGCTAATTTTCTGGTGTCATTCTAAGGGGATCCAGTGTCTGTCTGTCTGGGATGACATGATTGACAGACCTCTATGCTTTGCCAGAGATGGCCTGCATCTGTCACCCCTGGGCTTCTGGATACTGGCCAATGCTCTTGCCACCCCTATAGTGCCTTTTTTAGGCAGTGTTGCAAAGACCAAATTACCTCCATAATAGCTTCAAACAAATGCAATCTGAGGGTCATGCTGCTAAATACTAGAAGTCTAAATCTCAAAATGCACTCACTTGAAGCACTCCTTAAAATGGAGAATATCAACATTTGTGCTGTAACAGACACCTTGTTCAAGGCAGCAGAAAGCATCCCTACACTACCAGGCTATAACTCATTCCACACCTTTCAGCCCCAGAACTTAGACTGAAACTGCAAAGGTGGTGGTGTTTCCATATTCATAAAGGATGCACACACCTCCAGACTGGTAGCCCAACATAATGCATCTGAAGATACGTCAGGTGCAGCTAACATTGGGTAAGACAGTGAGTCAGGTCGTCGCCTGCTATAGGTCCCCAACCATGTCCCAAAACTCCCACTCCACGTTCCGAAGAAACCTGGAAAATATTAAGGTCCAACCTAACACTCTCATAGTGGGTGACTTCAACTACCCCTCCATTAACTGGGAAAACTATTCATGTACCCATACACTTGCCCAACGTTTCCTGGAATTCATTAATTCCAAGCCCTGGACCAGCTCGTTCTTACCCCCACTACAGGTAGCAACATCCTTGACCCGGTCAATACTAACATGGGTGACCATTGCTCTCCACCAATAGTCAACTCCTCCCTGGTTAGATCCGACCACAAACTAATCACCTTGGAAATCCACATCCCTCCAACCCCCCCCCCCCTACAAAGGTATCCACCATGAAAAACTTTTCCAAAGCTAATTTTGGGCTCCTAAAAACAGAGGTGGCTAACTTCACAGCACCCATGCAAATGGGGAATAGTAGCATGACCTCCGAATCATACACCAATGCACTATACAAACACGTACACAAATGCATGGATCTTGCCATACCCAATACAACCAATACACTCAACTCCAAAAAAAGGAAGCCAATTTGGTTGTCCCCTGCCATAAACAAACTCTATAACAGAAGGAGGAAACTTATATGGAATAAGGTAAAGTCCCAAGACTGGAAAAATTCCCTTATCAGCCTAAACAAAAAGATACCTCATCAAATCCTCTTAAGCTAGCTATGAAAACAGAAGTGCAGCAGATAGTAAAGGCAACCACAAGGCCTTCTATAGTTATGTAAAGAATCTCCCACGGCAATACTCAGATTTGCTTTGAGCTACTGCACAATAGTACCTCCTATACCGAGTCAACAGATATTGCCAATATACCGGCCAACAGATTCAGTGCCAACTTTACCCCTGTCTTCCCCCCAAAGGACCAGTCACAATACCAGTAGACTGCCAGGCACCCAGTATTACTGCTGCACAGGTTAAAACAGCATTGTCCAAGGCTAAGAATACAGTTGCTATGGGACCTGACAATATCCCTGGCTGTGTTCTACATAAACTACAGAGTGAACTGGCACCTCACCTGTGTTCGATCACAGCCTCATCTCAGGCTTTGTCAATACCGAATGGTGCACTGCTACAGTCATCCCTCTCCACAAAGGAGGAGCGACTACAGACCCTGGGAACTATCGCCCCATTAGCCTGATGAGTCTGATATGCAAAGCTATGGAATGCATCATCATGGACCTAATAAACAAGGATATAGGGAATTTCAAAACTCTGGATCCCACACAGTTTGGTTTTGTGAAGGGTAGATCATTCCTGCTCAACTCAGTCAACTTCTTTGAGTGAGTCACCAGAGCTGTGGATGAAGGCAAGGTGGTTCATACAGCCTACCTTGATCTGACCAAGGCCTATGATACTATTTCCCACTCAGGAATTATAGAAAGACTCACTAAGCTAAGCATCAACCCCTATACCACTAAGTGGGTTGCAAACTGGCTCACAGGTAGAACCCATAGTGTAAATGTAGCTGACTCCAAGTCAGACTGCTGACCAGTCACGAGTGAAGTCCCACAGGGTTCTGTCCTGGGTCTTCTCCTGTTTGATATATACTTCTCTGAAGTCCAGGCCAACACAAAGGGACTCTGGCTGACAAAGTTTGCAGACGGCCTGAAGTTGGGAGCTATTATTAACTCCCCAAGTGATGTTGACATCCTACAGAAAGGCCTCACTGAAACCAACAACTGGTGTCAGAATCATGTCCTTAAGTACAATGCCAAAAAATGTGTCATCATCCCCTTTGGGAAAATCCCAGTTCCCATGAATTATCACATTGATGGTAGCCTGGTGAACACAGAAGGCATTATAAGCTATCTGGGAACACAGGTTGACAGCAGCCTCTCTTTTGACCACCACAGTGCAACTGTGATCAGAAAGTCATTTTATGTGGCACATCTCATTACTAAGGGTTTTGCATCCAGGAAGAAAGAGGTCATTGTCTCCCTCTACACCTCACTCATTAGGCCAGTCTTTGAGTACAATGCCCCATTTGGCATGTACCTCACTAAACACCTGCAGCAACTGGAGAGGCTGCAAAAGTGCCTCACAAAGGGGATCCTAGGCCTTAAACATTTGTCCTATATGGACAGACTTAAAAAACTCCAACTATTCTCTGTCTCATATCGCCTACTTAGAGGCAATCTCTGCTTGACTTACAAAGCCATGTCTGATCCAGCTCTGTTAGAAATGCTACATCTAAAGAAATCCCAAACCCTCCACACCACATGCTCCAGAGACCTCAACCTCATTACCACAATCAACAACACAAGCTGGAGAGATAGGTTCATAACCCAGAGACTGCTCATGCTATGGAATAGACTTCCCATACTTGTCAAGCAGAGCACCTCACTGGTCCTGCTCAAGAGAAATTTTGATGAGTGGATGAGAAAAAGAAAATTCATCCAGGGATCACTCGGGTGGCCTTACTTGACAGAGGCATTGGGAACTAAGGTCAGGTGGCATGATGCCAGGGTAATCCTAAGGGCTAGGCTTGTAAAAGCTCCAGGGTCATTAGCCTAGTACACAACTATGAACCTATGAACCTAGGTGGTTCTCCCTCCCAACCATCCTATTGTTGTTTTGTTTTTATATTTGGAGGCTTTTGAGCTGCCTGCCCCTAGAAGCTCCTTCCAGTCTGATCCTCTCTGCTCATCTTACTGGTTATTGACAGAAAAAAACTGGGAAGGCCCTCCCCTTACACTGTTAGCATACTTTGAAATTGTCTTGAAGTTTGTGTGTTCCTCATTGCTGGCTTGTCTGCCTTTGAATCATATTGCAATTATTTCTAGCTAGTTTTTTCTGGTACCTTTTCAATTGTGGCTAACTAAAGTGTGCTTTTTACATTAATAAGACTTAATAATTTTAGCAGGAGTAGAAAGGTAGTCTGTTCTCTTTGAGTTGGGAAACAAACAAGGATGCTTTAAGTGAGAATTGCTTGTTTTAACTAGTTATTTGATTTGCTTCTGATACCTTTTCACTTCTGTTTATCTAAAATGTGTTTTTACATTAGGAAAGCTGTGACTGCATTTCTAGTGGGAATAGAGACCTTCATCTAGACAGTGACATATAGGACCTGCTGGAGAGAGAGATACAGCTCTCAAAGGTTGCCATTCCTCTGGAATAAGCTTCCAATCCATGTCAAGCAGAGCACCTCTATGGCCCTGTTTAAGTGCCATCTGGATGACTGGATGGGAAACCATACATTTCTGTCAGGGATTGTCCCTGGTTCTCTCCTGGACATGGCAGCCCTTGCTAGAAAAATCTTGGGCATAGATGATATCTCCTATCTAGTATTATATTTGGATGTAATGGCTAGGCTTGTAAATACCCTCGGGTCAATAACCTGGTAACAGCCGATGAACCTATGAACATAGAAAGTTAGCCTGGTCTGTCTGCACTGGGAAATATACAAGGGAGCTTAAAGTGACACATACTTGTTGTAGCTTGTTGGTACCTTTTCACTTTTGGCCGAACAAAGTGTGTGTTTTACATTAAAAGTAGTAAAGCAGTCTGGTCAGTCTGAGTTGGACAACAACACAAAGGGGGGCCTAAAGTGAAAATTAATTGTAGCTAGTCATTTGTTTTGTTTCCTATACCTCATCACTTTTTCTGTCTAAAGTATGTTTTTAAATTAAGAAAGTTGGGATTGCAATTCTACTAAGAGTAGAAAGGTAGCCTGGTCTGTCTGAACTGGGAAACATACAAAGGAGCTTAAAGTGACTATTATTTGCTGTAGCTAGTTGGTACCTTTTCACTTTTGGCCAAACAAAGTATGCTTTTATATTAAAAAGAATGGGACTGCTGTTGTAGTGGCAGTAGTAAAGTAGCCCAGTCGGTCTGAGGTGGAAAACACAAAGGAAGGCTTACAGTGAAAATTACTTGTAGCCAGTTATTTGATTTGTTTCCAACACTAGTCACTTTTTATATCTAAAGTGTGTGTTTTACATTAAGAAAGCTGGGACTAGAATTCTAGTGGGATAGAAAGGTTGCCTGGTCTGTCTGAATTGGGAAACAAACAAGGGAGTTTAAAGTGGTAATTACTTGTCGCTAGCTGAGACCATTTCACTTTTGCCTAACCAAAGTGTGTTTTTACTTTAAAAAGACTGGGACTGCTATTCTAGTAGCAGTAGTAAAGCAGCTTAGTCACCCCAAGGTGGGAAACACACAGGGAGGTTAAAGTGAGACTGTTTCATCAGCCAGAAAGCTGCTTGGGGGGGGGGGTCAGTCTGCACATGAGATATACTTTTGCTGTGCTTTTACATTAAGAAGATCTATGATCATCCATCTTGTGGCAGAAGGTATTTATCTGGTCTCCCAGAGTTAGGAAGAATTCCTGGGAGCTTAACATGTAGTCATGTACTGACTAAAGGGCACTGGAGTTAGTTTTCAGCTTTTTCTGTCTGCTATAAATTAAGAGCATTTTTGCAGAGCTGTTCACTACTTAGTGGCGGTTAGCAGTAACTTGTATAGTAACAAACCTATTAAGCTAGTTCTTAGGACTTTAAACCATAACACAGAAAGGCTTTGTGTGGAGCTAGGCTTAGGGCAGCTAGATGGTGTCATACAGCACTACAATCATAGTCATACAGCACTAAGATCATAGTCATACAGTACTAAGATCATAGTCATACAGCACTACAATCATAGTCATACAGCACTACGATCATAGTCATACAGCACTACAATCATAGTCATACAGCACTATGATCATTTATTTTATTTTATTTTATTTTACATTTGTTGACCGGGCTAGTCCAGCTGGATAATTTCCATTTTCAGTGGAGGCCCGGGGAGAAAAGCTCCACAATTAAAACAAGGTTAAACATTTAAGCAACAATGCATACATTTTAGTGTAGTAGAAAATACAGCGAAAAAAAACAGGTAAAAAACAAATAGCCTAAGCTATATATTCATATTTTTTTTTTTTTTTTTTAGAACAGTACAGTAATTTAGTCATTTGAAATAGCAGGGAAAGATAGTGATTTTACGTAGGGAGGTATGGCTGAAGAGCGAAGAAGTCATTTAGTCTGGATTGGTACAGAGCAGAGCCAGAAGTTGTTAAGATGTAATAGAAGTTGTTTTTGAAAAGTTGAAAGGAGTCTAGTGAGGTAATGTGTGGGGAGGTTATTCCATATTTTCCCTATGGAGTTTGAAAATAGACAGTTACCTGCTGAATTTGTAATTCTAGTTGTGGTGACTTGTATCTTTCGGCAGATCGCAACTGTTTCAAGTTTTGTAGGGAGTAAGGAGGGTACTGAGAGCTGGTGTTTTTGTTGGTTGATAAAGAATGTTATGTGTAATTAAGAGTTGTTGATAGATAAGATTGTTAGGTAGTTCTAACCATTGTAATTGTTTTAAGTTATTACAGTGGTGAGTTCTGTACTGGGATGCTGTGGCAAAACGTGCTATATTATGATAGGATGTAGTTAGTTTTTTCAGGTTACCTTTAGAGAGATTGGTGTAAATAGAGGAAGCATACAGTAGGGTGGAGATAAGATGTGATTGAGCTAAGGTGGTCCGTGCTTCTGGAGTAAGGAAGGGTTTTATTCTGTACAGTGAACCTATCTTTTATTTACTGCTTTTATAGTGTTATTGATATGACAATCATAGTTAAGATTATTATCAATAGTAACACCAAGCAGTTTGGTAGTAGAGTCTGGGGAGATAAGAGAATTGTCAGCTGCAGTAATAGTAAAATTTAGTTGAGGAGATTTGTGGGTAGGTGAGAATAGTAATAGTTTTGTTTTCTTGGAGTTGAGAAGGAGACATCTTTTGAGAACCATTGTTCAACGTTGAAAAGGTAGATTGTGTGAGTGACTGGAGTTCAGATTGGTGGGAGCTGTACAGATGATGGTAGAATCATCTGCATATTGTATGGTAGTGTTATGGATAGATGATTGAAGATCATTAATAAAGATAGAGAATAAGAGTGGGCCTAATATTGATCCTTGAGGTACCCTAAGGAGATAGGTAGTAGAGCAAATAGAGAATTTTTCCAGAGTACTGCTTGTTGTCGGTTTTCAAGGTAGGATGAGAACCACGTTAAGGAGGAAAAATCCAAGGCAAGTGAGTTTAGTATGTGTAGGAGAAGTTTATGGTTGACCATGTCAAGGCTTTTGACAGGTCTAGGAAAAGAGAAGCAGTTAGTTTGTTATTATTACGGTTACAGTTTATTGTGTTAGTAAAGGAAAGTAGTGCAGTGGTTGTACTATGTGAGGGTCTAAACCATGTTGAGTGTTTGCTAGTAGGTTATTTTGAAGGAGATGGTTAAGTAGTTGTTTGTGTATACATTTTTCCATGATTTTAGCTAGTGGAGATAATAGTGCTATTGGGCGTAGTTAGAGAGGTCAGTGGATTTGCCTCCTTTATGTAAGGGTATGATGTGTGATATCTTCCAGATTGCTGGAAAATCACTTTTTATGGATCTGTTTATTAGGATCAAAACAGGGTAGGCTATAGCTTTTGCTGCTACCTGAAGGAATTCAGCAGGAAGTTTATCTGCTGAGGGGTAGTGGGTTTAAGTTTTGTAAGAGAGATTGTATGTAGGAGGTGGGTATGGGTTGAAGTTGAAGGGAAGGAATGACGTTGTTGGTGTTACTTAAGATCAGTTGGGAAGCATCAGGATAAATGGCTTGCTAGTGTTTGTATGGAAGTAGTAAAGAAGCTATTGAAGTTATTGGCTATTAAAGAGGGATTATCAGGGTCTAGATTCTGTGGGTTAGGTGTTACTATTTTACCTGGGGTAAGTAGATGATTGATAGTAGACCAGAACCTTTTGGTTCTTTTTGTGGATTGATAAAGTTCTACATAGTAGTTATTATTGTGTGAAATAATAGAATTTTTGGTTTTGTTTGTCAGCTCTCTAAAGGTTTGATAGTCTGTTGGGTTTCTAGAGGAGCCATTTCTTCCAAGATTTATTTTAAGCCTGATCTTTGTTTAGTATTAGAGGTAAGCCAGCGTGCTGTTCTGGTCTTTATTCTAATGGTACGACTTGGGGCATGGTGGTTTAGGATTGTAAGGAATGCTGAGTTGAAATATTCTATGGCTTTGTTGAGAGAGAGGTGCTTTAGAGGGGTCCAATTGTATTGTGAGAGTTCTGTTTGAAATCTTTGGGGATTAAATTGTTTCTTTGAATATAGTGTTCTATGTTAAGTAGGTAAGTTTTGATGAGTTTTAGCTCTAATGACATATGTGAGGGAGTGATCGCTAAGGTCATCAGGAAGGATGCCAGTTTGTAGCTTTGTGAGGGGGAGTTTGTAAGAACCCAGTCTAAGGTGGTTTCTTTTTTTGCTTGTTTTATTTATTCTAGTGGCACTATCAATTAGTTGTTTGAAACCAAAAAGGTTTAAATGGGAAGTAGGGTTAGCATTGTTACAAGATTTCCAGTCAATGTTAAAGTCTCCAAGAAGTAGTGTTTTTGGGGAGGTAATTTGAGAGTTGTTCAAGAAGTTGTTCTAATGTGGGGATATTATTTCCTGGAGGCAGATAAGCACAAATGATGTTTATTGATTTAGTAGTATTAATTTGAACTCTAGAGCAGATTATTTCGACATTATTGTTTTGGGTAAGAGCAAGGTCAAGAAGAGTAAGCTTCAGGTTAGATTTATATAGGATAGCTACTCCACCTCCTTTCTTGGAGGTGCGATCAAGTCTAACAATGTTATATCCAGGTGGGGTAATTTCAATATCTTTAATAGATGGTTTTAGCCAGGTTTCTGATAAGCATAGAATGTCAAAGTTGTGTACTTCTAGTAGGGCATGTATTTGACTAACTTTATTACAGATACTGCGATATTTAGGTGGGCCAAGGATAGTATGTTTGTAGTTATAGTTGATGGAGGAAGGAGAGCTTTTATATGGTGACTGTGTGTTTCAGTAGTTGTAGGTTGAGGGCCTGGAGTGGGGTGTATGTCACCGTCCTGAAGTAGATGGAGTAGTAGACCATAGTTTTTGGATATGTGTTTTAGAGATGTCAAATACTTTCTTTGATTTAGTTTTTAGTAGTTTACAATGAAATAGTCTATGGTATTTGGGAAGTAGATATATGGTTTGTGATGAGGTAGGTAAATAGGATGAAGGTAGGTATGTTGTAGGTGTACTAGTATGTTTTGAGGGAAGTGAGAGAGAAATAGTTAAGGAGTGTTCATAGGAGGTACAGAAGTAGGTAGTAATGAGAAGGAATAATAGTAAGAAGGTGATAGGTAGTTTAAGTTGTGAGTGGAGGATAGTTGTAGACATGATAAGATAGTTGTATGTGAAGTAGGGTTTCCTGATATGTTGTAGAGGGTGTGTGGTGGGAGTAGGGGTAGAGTGGAAGGGGGTGTAATGGTATAGGACTTTGGTGAGATAGTGGTGGGTTGGTTAAAGTGGTATGTAGGTGTGACTAAGTGAAGGAAGTTACACAATCTGTGAGACTGTGAATTGGATAGGATAGCAGTAGTAGGAGGTGTGGCTTGTAGAAATATAAATGTAGGGACCCTGGGGTGGGTGGGATATGGGGGTAGGGTGGGGAGCGGAGCGGGGCGCACAAAGTAGACCAGAGGAGAGTGGAAAAAGTATCAGGGAAGGAAGGGGGAATCAGGCAAGAGAAAGTATCCTCGGGGAGAGGATGAGACAGAGAGGTAAAGGAGGAAAAGGATTAGTATAAGGAGGGGAGAATAAAAGTGTAAGGCAGAAATCAGTACTAATATCCCAAATAGGGATGAGAAAAGTATAACATCTAGTGGACAAAGTAGTAGTGCAGTAAGCAAACAAGGGAGCTACCAGGCGTGGAGCTGTACTAGAAGGGGAGAGAGGATAGCCTATGTGGCCATCTGAAGAGACTGTGAGGGGAAATGAAGGAGTAAGGAGGGGTAGCTGCTGGCTGCTTAGCTAGTGGCAGTCTGAAAGTTTAGCAGGAACATTTAGTTAAAACGTAATATAGCATGACTAGGTAGACATACTCTCTATTTTCTGGTGGTAGAGGGTGGTAGAAGAAGACAATGTCCTGACCGAGTCCAAGGGTATTCTGTGGGGAACACCCTAATAGTGAAATTAGAGGATACAACCCAGGCAAAGACACAGGGTCGTGGAGGGATAGCTGTTAGAGGAGGGAGAGAGGACAAAAAGATAATGTTAGAGTACAATATTAACATACAGGGTTACAATTCAGAGTCAAATGCAATAAAAGACAGGTTATGCAACTGGTAAGCAAAGCAACGTTACACATAGTTGATATAACTCTTTAGGATGTACATATTAATGGTGAAAAGTACATTTCAAATAAATAACTGTATAGCTAATAATATATAGAGCCTAGTGTTACAGCAAAGCACCACACACACCAGAGTAATGCAGTGAACGCATTCACGTTAACATAAACAATTCAATTGAAACACTTTCCAGTCTCTTTAGGAGGTGTAGATGGTGTAAATAGCAAGTCATAACACGGAACGCTATTGCGTATACAGAAATATGATATGTGAAAGCAATGGGTGTGAGGACTAGGATAGGAGCAGTCCCAATGTAAGGCAAACCTAATAACTAAACGCATTCACTTCTAAGTTAGCAACAAAGTCAAGAGCAGTCACTTTAAAAGCTAGCCAAACTATCTAAAATTATTCACGTTTGCACAGCCCGTAAGTACTCATAGGTTGGAACAGCACAGCATACAAAACCAGCATTTGCATGAGATGTAAAGGGTTCCTATACCAGCTACAGTATCGGTATCAGTATCAGAGGGTCCCACTTATGTAGCGCTACCTGAAAGCTAAACGCATTCGCGTATAGCTGAGCAAAAGATCCACGTGCTACAGAATCAATGCAGACAGTAGCGGAGTAGCATTACAAGAAAGACTATATCAAACGCATTCGCATTAATCTGTCCACCAACAATATTATTGCAATCCTACCAATTTAGTGCCACCTTAAGGCTGAACGATTCGCGTTTGGATTAGTAATAGTAAACACGCTGTTCTATCAGTATCAGAGGTAGATGAGTAGTCTTATATCAGAGGCTGCATCAACGCAACTCCCACCAACCTGAACACAACAGTACTAGAGCCGTCCCATGTATTCAGTACCACCCAAGTGCTAAACACATTTGCACTTACACTAGAAAGAGTACACACACTTTAGCACAAATCCAGACAGTAAAAGAGCAGTCCTACACTAGAAAAAGTACACACGCTATAGCACAAATCCAGACAGTAAAAGAGCGATCCTTCAACTAAGGCTATACTAAACACAGTCGCGTTAACCTGAACATAAGCTGGAATAGCATATAATCATCAGTTTCACCTGAGTTGGAGTGTTATAGGTAGATAGCAGGTTACTACAGCAATATGGCACAAGCTAAACACATTTAACATAAACAGCAGTTAAACACCGACTTCTAGAAATGTTACAATTCCTGAAAACTGGAGTGCAATATACAGCTTAAAACTTACTTCAGAGCTGTAAGCACACAGCCAAGCAGACTCAGCAGCAGTGAGGAGGCAGATTTAAAGATGGCGCCTTTGGGACATGGGCAGTCTTTAAAACTTCCACAGGAAGTCCCTAGAGGAGGAGGCGGAGATAGTAGGGGTGGTATAGACCGGAAAAGGAGGGAGTGAAGAAACCTGGCTGAAGAAAGGATAGGATAATAAGGTTGCAGTAGGAAGATTAATAGAAGGGGGGGGGGGAGGAACGATAGCAGGGAGGCAGGGATAGACCGGAAAGAAAGGGGGGTGCAGAGATCTGGCTGAAAAGGGATAGAATAGTAATAGGTTCAGTAAAGAGAACAATAGGCTAGGGAAGGAGATAAGAGGCTAAGTGGGTAGGATGTGGAACAGGAGTAATATCTAAGGGTAATAAAGCATACAGATATTGGGGCCTAGTAAATACAATAGTATGTGAAAAAGGGTAAAACAGGAGTACAGACCTGGGCTCAAAGGAGACAGGAGAAGCAAGTAGGGAGCCCAAGGAGAAAGGGTGTGAGCAAAACACAAAGTAGACCAGAGGAGAGTGGAAAAAGTATCAGGGAAGGAAGGGGGAATCAGGCAAGAGAAAGTATCCTCGGGGGAGAGGATGAGACAGAGAGGTAAAGGAGGAAAAGGATTATTATAAGGAGGGGAGAATAAAAGTGTAAGCTGTCTTAGTCACACAGCACTACAATCATAGTCATACAGCACTAAGATCGTAGTCATACAGGACTAAGATCATAATCATACAGCACTACAATCATAGTCATACAGCACTACAATCATAGTCATACAGCACTAAGATCATAGTCATACAGCACTACGATCATAGTCATACAGCACTACGATCATAGTCATACAGGACTAAGATCATAGTCATACAGGACTAAGATCATAGTCATACAGCACTACGATCATAGTCATACAGCACTTAGATCACAGTCATACAGCACTACGAACATAGTCATACAGCACTACGATCATAGTCATACAGCACTTAGATCACAGTCATACAGCACTATGATCATAGTCATACAGCACTACGATCATAGTCATACAGCACTATGATCATAGTCATACAGGACTAAGATCACAGTCATACAGCACTATGATCATAGTCATACAGCACTACGATCACAGTCATACAGCACTACGATCATAGTCATACAGCACTATGATCATAGTCATACAGCACTAAGATCATAGTCATACAGCACTACAATCATAGTCATACAGCACTACGATCACAGTCATACAGCACTACGATCATAGTCATACACCACTACGATCATAGTCATACAGGACTAAGATCACAGTCATACAGCACTACAATCATAGTCATACAGCACTACAATCATAGTCATACAGCACTATGATCATAGTCATACAGCACTACGATCATAGTCATACAGCACTAAAATCTTAGTCATACAGCACTACGATCATAGTCATACAGCACTACAATCATAGTCATACAGCACTAAAATCATAGTCATACAGCACTACGACAGTAGCACTTTCTAACATCTAGCCTTCACCCTAGATACCACTCAGGTGACCCCTGTAAAACTAAGAAGCTAAACCATAATAGCCTGACCATAGTACATGTCATGACAACATGGATTTGCAATTTTCTAATGCCTCTGTGGCCAACTTGGTAGATATGGACATCCTGAGACAATGCAACAATTGTCTCTTGTGCTCAGAAAGCCTTTTAATCTTTAAAGAAACTAACACAATATGTGAAATTTGTATATGCATAATGTTCCTGGAAGCAAAAATCTTACTTACAAACAAGGTTGCCAAAAACAAACACACTACATCCTTCAGACATACCATTCACCACCCACATAGATCTCCTTATGCTGAGTCACTTAAAAGAAACCTCTCCAAACCTCAAAGACCTCCTAAGCCATCATCCTGCAACACCTATCCTCAGTCATCAGTAAAGCACACATCAAAACCAACACCTAACACTACAAATAAGTATACACGCAATGATCCCCCAAGAACAAAGCCCATAAGGCAAGCAAACACTGTCCCTAGTACTCTTATCATAGCGGATTCTATTGTATAACACATAGATACTCCTCTCAAATGAATGGACAAGGAAAAGATAACAGTTAGTTGCCTATCTAGAGCTAGGATCTGCAATACCATGCACACATTCAGATCACCACATCACAGGTACAAATATAATTCTATCATGGCTCATGTGGATGTAAATAACCAGAGATGTACTTCAATGGGCTATATGAAAGAAGACATGGATCTCTGAATATGTGTCACAGAAAGGTACATGTTTTGTACTGCGCAGCATTCCACTTTCACCAAGGATGATGCCACAGTATGAACAGACAGAAAGTTATTGATTTTCATAATTGGCTTAATTTACAGTGTCACTCCAGGGCAGTCCAGTATCTATCAGCATGGGGGGGGGCATGATTAACAGATCACTTTGTTTTGCCAATGATGCCCTGCACCTGTCCCCCCTGGACTTTTGGATATTGGCTAAGACTCTATCCATCCCCTTACAGTCTTTTTAGGCAATGTCAAAATGACAAAACTACAAACATAGCAAAAATAAATAAACAAATGAATGAATTAATTAATAAAATCGCAAAGCAACTTAAGGTGTTACTGCTCAATGCAAGGAGCCTAAACAAGAAACTCCACACCCCAGAAGCTCTTGGAAAATATAGACAGCTGTGTTGATAATAAATCTTAGTTTAAAGCTGCAGAAAGTACTCCAACAGTGGAAAGTTACAGTGGTCTCCACAGATTTAGACCAACAGCAGCACAGATAGGGGATAAAGGTGGAGGTGTCTCAATCCATGTTAACCACAAATACAACTCTAGGTTGGTTAAACAAGATGATACTCTGCAGTTCATCCACACCCAAGTCTCCATAGACAAGGTTCCATACCATGTACTCTCCAGCTACAGTTGCCCTCTATGACCAACAAAACTCACAGCTCTTAACTAGACCTTCTAAAGGCACTCAGCATCCAAATTAATACCCTATTCATGGGAGACTTTAACTACCCATCTATACACATAGAAACATACACTGCTCCTAACTCATAGCATCATAAAA
>NW_025049758.1:0-14658 GCF_019279795.1 Protopterus annectens
GCTGTGGGATTTTTTTCTGAATCCCATATCAACTGCAAAAAGACCAATTTCAAAAAGACAATTGCTAAAAGTTCTGGAAGCATATAAGGCTGAATCAAAAAATAAAGACAATCCCCAGGATTCACGAAGCCTCCGTGTAAGAGTTATAACTCTTACACGCAGGCTGCAGTTAAACGGAGTGATGTCAGCATGCTTTGCATATTCATGAGAGCATGCTGAATCACACCTAAGTCTAACACGGTCCGTGTAAGACAGTAAGGGGCGTGTCCATAGGCTGAGCCCTGCAAGCGAACACCCAGAAGTGTAAAAGTGCCCAAAGTAAACACCCACAACAGAGTCCACGGAAATGTAAATAAACACAACACAACACATGCCCCCACAGACTATGAACATAAAATATATATAAATGAACATGTTATATATTTTTTAAATTGTAAAGATGTTTAACCGTGAGTGCTTCGTTTATGGCGCACCGTGAAGCGCAGCTACAGTTAGCAGTCAGTGGGAAAGCATATAAGAACTAAATATACAAACTAAGCTAGGAAGCAATAGCGTAGCGGTAGAGATGTTGGTTGAAGAGCAGGCATTCATAGTTCGAAACCCCACAACACCATTTGTTTTTTAAAATAAGCAGGAAACAAGTCCCTGACAAATATGTACACATAAACCCCAATATAGTAAAATGTAATGAAATAGCCCATTTATATTGAAGACATGTGAGGTAACAAAAGAAGAAAATGCCAGATGTGCTCATAGCTGAGCTACAGTTTAACAGAGTGAGTGCATGTGCCCGTAGATGAGCAGTGGTTTAACTGGTGCAAAATAAGTGCCGTAGCTGAGCAGTGGTTTAACACGCCAAATCTATGTGCCCCTAACTGAGCTGAGCGTAATATGCGCATGCCGATAGCCAAATGAGGCTTAAAGTAGCATTACCCGTTTATGCGGAGCTGCGCGACCGCCGCATAAACAAGCTAACACGGGCAACGCTGAGCAAGCCAGATCAAAACTGCCTTTACACAGACACACCCTCAGCATATCTAGACAGTCATGAAAATAAAAAGCAGTGGCCAGGTTCGAACCCAGGATACTATACACCATAGTCAAGGTACAGAACCACTAAGCCATGACAGCAGTACCTGTAAATGCAATAATAGTTAATATATAGGAATGAATACAAACTAGAGCATGACAATGCAGGTTTACTGAAGTTGATACAATTTCAAAATGGCCAATCACAGATATGTGTGGGAAAAACGGACTATATAAGCCCCATAGGCAGGAATACACAGCATAAACGACAGAACTGACCTGCAGGCAGAATGACAGGAGTAGGAGAGGGTAGTCGCTTTCGAGCACAGAGGTGGAGTGTTGAGGAGTCCAGGTACATGGTCTGGCTCCTAGTCCATAATCATGAGGCCCAACTCATGCAGGGCCAGGTCCTCTGGGGAGCATACAGGGCTGAGGCGTGGGACCGTTGGCTCATGATCTCACCAGTGCCACAGGGACTCAAGGATTGGTGAGCAGGTCCGTCACCACCATGCGGACCTGAAGAGACACAAGCAGGACCAACTGAACTCTTTGGATCCAGGAGGCCCGCAAACACCCAACGCCCCACTACTGAGTAAGTAACATTTAATTATGTATGTAAGAAATTAAACTAGCTGATATTATGGAGATGTGTATTCCAATATTACTTCATTTATATTACAGCTGCAGTGTCCGCTTCATGCGAACCGCAGAGCCTATGGCGATAGGCTGGTGCAGTTGCACCACCAGGCAGGTCAGTAATCCACTACCAGTAACTGTAAAGAAATATAAAAGTATGACAGTCAGCAAAGAGTGCAGTGTAGTCAGTAGGAATAAAATCTGCAAGTAACAGTGTGAAAGTGTATGCAAGTATTGCTTGATTACAAAAAGTGTGTTTCAGCCTGTAAGTTTAACCTAAACATGAAACTGTCCCATATATTCTGAAATAAAATGCCCTGCCTGTAAGAAAAGGCTATAGTACACAACCTGCAGCAGGCTGAAAAGTATAGCTGCAGAAGATGATGAAATCACATGTGAAATATATCCCTGTGGAAATACTGAAACATGACAGAAGTGGAGACTGCTGGAAAGGATTGTAATAACTACTGGTAAAACATGTCAATAAAGCCTAGAAGTACCATCCTGAATAGTAAAATGAAAAGCAAGTGAGAGAGTGTGAGAAAGTGTCATGAATCCAGCAATACAGTAGTAATAACCCCTGAATAAAGTATACTGCAGTCAAGACAGAATGAAATGCATGTGAGATTCAAAACCAAACAGCAAAATCTGTTCAAAGTGTTGCTGCATCTGGAATGTGTATCCCAAAATCAGGATATGTTGCTCTCAGTCTGCAATATGCAGATAGGATGCTTGTCTGATATACCAAAACATCCACACTTGTCTACAGCTATATAAAGCAAATGTAGCAGGATGATGTAGCTGAACAAAGCTAGATATGAATGTGTATGAAGAACCATAAAATGTATATTGATGTTGCAGTAACAGTCCCATCACCAAGTTGAAATAGTTATCATATAGGAAACTGTAGTTAGAACAGTAGTGTGTATATAACTGTAGCTATTAGAAATGTACAGCATATGTATTATTATTCGAAGGTGTTAATATTACTTTCTTCACCCCACCCTATAACCACATATAACCCATTCCACGTGAAAATGGTATGTGCAATCACAATTAACACCCCTGGACATTTGTCCTGTTGGGTCATATATATTTGCATGTCTGTTGATGCATCTGCCCTGTTTATACATCCACACCTGATGGTCTGTTGCCATCAATTAACCCTGCATATTGTTGGACTGTGTATTTCTGTTCAAATTATGCATGTGTTATGCACGCTGTTCAATGGTGTGAATATTTGGGTGTTTGCTAATGGAATACTAATGCATGCTGTTACAACTAATTGTGAATGGTATTATATGTCACTAACCCAAACTGTCATGACATAATGCAAAACATAGTACGACAGGGAAGGCGGGTTCCAGCGGACCCACCTCTCCCACCTCAGCTGGCGAGTGCACCTGGCACTAGTGCCGAAGTCCGGCCCCTCCTCCGGTGGCCCTGTGCCACCTGCGGTGGAAGCACTGCAGGATGGGGCCTCTGCAAGTGTGGCCAGAAGAGAACCACCACTCACCCTCCGTGAGCGCCCGGACTGTGGCGCGTAGGGAGATTCGGGACCCTGTTCTCGAGCCCCTGTGCCAGCTCGAGGCATGGGTGGCGAACTAACGGGCATGCCTGTTGCCCTGCCCACACAGCCCCCAGCACAGCCCCTGTCCTGGGCAGTGAAGGAACAGTGGCAACTGCCTATGGGTGGGGATATCAGTTCCACTGTTGCCATCTGTGGGCTCATGGGCTCTGGATATCCAAACCTCCGTCCCGTCAATTGAGTAACCCCCACACGTGTCATACACCGCCCTGTATGCCTCTTGTTTGTCTTGTCTGTTTACCTACCCAACCTACCTCCCAGCTGTACTGACTTCCTTCACCTGACATACCACTCTCACCTGAAAAAAAAAAAAAAAAAAGGGCACTCTGTACCCACAAAAACATTACGCCCCATACATAGCTGCCCATTCCGCACACATGTCTACTGGACATGGAACCTATCAATTACAATTGGCTGTACAACAAGTATTATTGTTGTCCTGACACCTCTCTCAGGGGTGGAAGGTTTCAAATGTCACACCAAATTACATACATATGCACAGCTGTTGCTGATGAAGAAATGGGCAGCTATGGGCCTTACCTACATCCTCCTGCACATCCCAAGCTTGTTTCCCTATTGTCTTACCCTCTTTGTGACCTCTTTTTCACCACTTTCCTGTCTCCCCATTTTCTTTCTTTCAAAGAAAATAGCGGTGTGCGCCAGAGTAAGCACCGTTAAGCTGTTGTGGGTGTGCGCTTGTGCGCAGAGCTAACCACCAGTGCGCATCGTGAGCTCAGCGCCAAATCAGCGTAACCCTCGGGTTACAACTGCTTAAAAGTGCCTTAGTCACTTTGATTGACAGGTCCTGTACTCAGTTCAAAAGCAAAATAAAATCCCACTGTGAGTCCCGACCCAGGACCTTGGAAACAGTACTCTGCATGACTTACCACTAAGCCATGACTCTTATACAAGAACATTGTGCTAAAATAAATATATCATGTAATAGTAGGAATGAATGTAAAGGGAATTTAGATGTGTAGTACACAAAGCATGCCATTTAGAATTACTATCAAAACTAGTGGATTTCCATAATAGTAGTGTGTGAACAGAAACAGCCATGCTAGTTGGAAGCTAGTAGGTAATAATGTCACTATAGCACCTTGCAAGCCACACACATACTCACAGCAGGATAAGCACTGCCCATACCCCACAACCTCTTACAGGAACACATCTGGACCAAGTAATAAAATATGTGGAGCAAAGGCCCAAAACCAGGGACACATTACAAATAATGTTACATCAAACGCAGACAGTTCAGAGAGTAACAGGGTCTGCACTTTGTGGGATGTTTGGAAGGGTATGCAGTCTGAAACTTGAATGTTTGTCACCATATTCTGACTTGAGCCCAGAGTGACTTGCCAGAAAAAGGTGTGCATGAGATATTGACCAAAAATATGAGGCAGAAATGTGGACAACCTGCAAATATCTGTACACATGACGGTCTGACACCACCATATTTGAATAGTTAAGAGCCTAGACATAGCAACAGTGAATGACTTACAGGGATGCCCCACAGACCCCATGTGAAATGTACAAACAGTAGGCAGAAAGGTGTAACACATGCAATGGTAACTATGGAGTCCTGAAAGTATTCATCACTTGCATGGCAGAAAAAGTGTAGTAATACATATGCTCATGCTAACCCACAGTCACAACTGCAGCATACCAGACATTTTAATGGTGTACCCCACTGATATGTACCATTCCATGAGGCACATAACAGATGAACCTGAAAGTCTCTGGGGCCTGCTCAGCAGCATACTCAAATACCCTAATAGATGTCAAGGCCCACACCATGGCCAGACCACACTGCATGCTGTAACACCCTAGCAGATATAGCAAGCATTCCAAGGTGTGAATGTACATGGAAAATAGGAAAGCTACAGCAGCACACTACAGTCAAGACACCTAGCAGGCACACAAGTAGTGACTGTAAAGGGCAAATATTGAAGCCTTAGCAACAAAGTGCAAGCAAAAGTGAAAGGAAAGCACACACACACACATTAACAGTAGTAGTAGTTGTAGGTGTCAGTGTACATACACAGTTAGTACAGGAAACTGGAGAAATGAATGGAGGAATGTTAATCTACAACACACCTGGAAATGTGAGAGAGATACCAACCTTTACACTCACAGAACATTGTCCACAGCATAACAGCATGGTCCCTGCCCTTAAAATCTGAAAGGGCTACACCTATCTCACATACCTTTTATAGCACTGTTCTGAAATCACAGTGAGAACTGCAATCAGTACACAACTGGCTGCATGCAATTAGCAAATGCTGGCTAACAATTAGCGCAGAGGCCATCACATGGGCATATGCAGATACCTACAAAAGTATGCTGTACTCCCAGTCCACACATGCAATACTTTCATTGCACCCTGAGAAGGACGTGAGAGACAGAGAGAGAGAGAGAGAGAGAGAGACAGAGACAGAGACAGAGAAAACTGCAATTAAGCAGACACAAACAAATTGTTCAGCAACAGCTACCTGAAAGCTGACAACTGGGAAGTGGAGCAGCAGGACAGAGAACCAGACGGCAACACAAGCAGCTGTGACAAACACAGGTAATGTAAAGTAATACTATAAAGGTCTACATACTGTGAACCCTCCATATGTGTCATTGGTCTGTATCCATATGTATATGAAGATGTGTAAAGGGCAGGGGACATACAGCAACTATCAGTGAAGGCAGTACATACATTTGTATGTGAGAGCATCTATGTGCACATATCAATGTTGGTTGATTGTAGGTTATAGTGCCATGTACAAAGTAGGTTTCACAGTTATGTATGTTTAGCAGTATGTTAGTGTGTGTATACAGTATGGTAGACAAATATGTTGATATACCTGTCTAACATATGGATACGTATGTATGTCAACATATGTATGTGTATATATATATATATATATTATGCATATATGTATACATACATAGAGAGAGAGATGTAGGAATACATAGACAGATGTAGATAGAATATTGTACAAATATATCTATGTAATGCACGCATACAGATATAGATATATGTAGATACATATACATAGACAGACTGATCTGACTACCTACAGGTATGACTGTATATGACGACCTGCAACACAGCCTGTCCCACCCTCTGTCACTCACACCCCCTCTGTGTCCCCTCCACATCTATAGCAATATATGTACATCAATATATATATATGTTTATATGTATACGGACATATATATATATATATATATATATATATATATATATATACATATAGATATATCTATATACATATATATATATATATATATATATATATATATATATATATATATATAGAGAGAGAGAGATGTATATAAATTCTGAGTGAGGCACATGTGTACAGATGTATTGCAACAGGTGCCTGGTGACAAAGGCATGGAGTGAACACCAGTGTCAAAACCGGAGTACCATACCACATTCCAGATCACCTACACCAGTAACCACCAGATATGTGATCGGCTGCCCACCACTGCATGTGTCAGGGGTGAACAGGGTCATAAATGTGTACAATAGTGGCCCCAGTGATATTCACAGTGGCACACTATCCCTGGAATACCTGCACATGGTATGTGTCAGCGGACATGGTGTGTCAGCTATGGACATGTAGGTCGGTGTACCCCTCCACACCACATATTGGATGCCATGGTATGGACCTCACATGACAGCTACAGATATGGAGAAGGACACAGTTACATGTACAACACTGTGACAATGCACTCAAACACATTACCAATGCACAGTGACTGACAACACCACAGAGTACACATATGCTACCCACATAGAGGTTACCACTCCCGGATTTACATATGTAAGTCACACCCATGACAGATGTCCAACAACCATAGTAACACCTCACACCATCCACAACCTAAATGTCTGCTGTGTGTCGTCCGTGCACTGCAATAGAGTGCACATGTGGAGGTAAGAGTTCCTACCCACAGATAAGACATACCCTGCAATAAACCACACAGTGTTAAGAAGCAAGACTATCCATGAGTACATGTCACACATACCCCTGCTGAATGTTAGTCAGATAGATAATATGCCATATGAGTCACCTTGTGTAACTGTGTGACAGCAGCAGGTACCATCACACCACATGTGTCACAATGGTCAGGGTAGCAGAACAGTACGCTGCTGTAGTCCCAGGGGCAATAGCATATTGTATAGTATTGTATTGTAATGTAATGTATTGTGTTGTATTGTATTGGTATGTTGAGGTGCCTCCTTCGTGGAGTGGAACCACTGCTGCTGTGCGCCAGTGTACAGGTACATATCCTGTAGTCAGGCTAGTGTTACATAGCACTTCTATATGTGTGTTTAGCTCCTGTCAGAGTTTATGTAGCATGCAACTGGGGATACCATCAGGTCCCATTCATGTTGTGTATTCTGCTGTCCTGAGGGTGGCTCTCACCTGGACATCTGTGATGACAGGAGGTTACAGTCAGCTGGATAACTATGTCTTATTTTGGGGGAGAGGGCGGGGTGACACCTACACTGAACCTGTCTGCCACAATGTTGTCGATATTTGTGGTGTCAGTGAAATATTTGTTGTTGTGTACTAACTATGGGCATAGAGGATGGATCCTGACCAGGTTGCTAACATAACTGAAGAAGGCCTTCTGGTTATCTGTAGTGTCCCTCTTGATTTCCCTCTCAAAGTTGCCCATGGATTTTGTATGATGGAAAATAGATCCTTACTAGTGCTGCTCAGACATGCCCGGAATTATGCTCTGTCTTGCAGTAGCTTCCATCTTCTGTAATACAATCTGTCTATGGCTGGGGTCCACCAGACAGGATGCTGTCCCTTTGTGGAGAGTGTCTTGTCATATATGGGATTGCATGATCCATGCATTCTCGGAGATGTCTGTAGAAAGCAATTGTGTAGGGTCAGCATTGTGGGTTGTATCTGCCACTGGCCCAGTGGGCTGAAAGGATACCATGTCACTGTTACAAAGTGTAAAGTTTGTATCTGTAATGTTATGCACTATAGTCATTTGTGCTGGTGGTGGAGGTGGCATATGTATATCCAGGGCAATCAGTGTGTGGTCAGCTCACAGTAGTTGATGATGTAGGCCATACAGTACCTAGATACAAACCCCCAGAGTGAGGAGGTGCTCTTGACCTGAATCAGTGTTCTGACTGCTGGGGTTTGGTAGTATGTCGTATGGAGGGTGCCAGGTACTGTTGCACAGTTGCTGGCTGAGCACTGATACCTGGCCATCTACATGTGTATCCACCAATAGACAGACAGATGCTACATATGTGAGATATGTTGTATCATAACAGTCGATAGCATGTAGTATGTGTGCCAAATTCTGCTGACATATATTGCTGATACCAGGTTATTTTCTTTCTCAGGTACATGGCCCACCCACGGAATCCCACCTACCCACAGCTGAGGATGAGGAGATACACCAGAGCCTGGTGCGGGATTATGCAATACTCTTTCCCGCACCAGCTAGAATCAGCAGGAGAGGGCTGCACTGTGGCAAGACCTTGTCCGCCGGGTAAATGACATAGGCACGCATAATAGGACATATGAGCAGGTACGACATCACTGCAGTGATTTAATCAGACATGTCCGTCAGCGGCCGGATATCCACAGGCAACAGGTCGCCACAGGTGGTGGGTGGCTACACATCCCCACTCACCAGACTGGAGGACTACTCCATGAGTGTAGTGGCTCCAGTCCGCCAGCAACAACAACAGCAGCAGACATGCATTAGGATGGAGGCTGGAGCCACGCAGCAGCAAGACAGTGAACATGCAGGTAATATGCCATATGTATAGTTGACTGTTGTGTACACTGGTAGTTAATGCATGTGTGAGGTGTGTCCTTGGTTTGTAGCTTTCACCATAGTATTTAATGTGCAAGTGTGATATCCTCAATATTAGCAGCTGACCTGTGAAAGGCGACTGTTGTACTACTGACCTGTATCATACTCAGTAACAATGGCACAGGTGTGCCCACCGACATTAGTTTCTTCACATCTGCAGGACCCTCTGGTATAACAGCAATGCAGCCTATCCATGCTGGTGAGTGTGTATTAACAATTCCTGTAATAGTGTTGATAGTAATAGTACTATTTGGCTCACTTAGTAATGCTCTTTGTATGCATGTAGGTGTGTCTGTGTCTGTGTGTTGATATCACGCATACTGAGTACTGTACACCAGGTGAAACTGTGTGCATGTGTGCATGTGTGCACCTGTGCATGTGTGCATGTGTGCATGTGCATCGCAGTAACTGTGCACCTGTGCACCTGTGCATGTGTGCATGTGCACCTGTGCATGTGTGCATGTGTGCATGTGCACCTGTGCATGTGTGCATCACTGGTAATGTGTAGACATTGTAAACTGTGTTTCCTGTTTCCTCCCACAGGTTCTGTTGCTGCTCTGTGTCATGTAGCAGGAACCTGAATCAGGTGCCGTGGGTACTGATAATGATGACATCTGTGTAATGGCACAGGAAAGTATGCCAGGTCCGCCATTGTTCAGCCGATTGACAGTACACAGCCGTCCACCCCATCAATGCGCACAGTTATCCTGCCAATACACCCTTTGTCACCAATGTCCCTAGGTGATGGACAGCATACAGTGGGCATTGACCAGGGTAATGTGGTATCTGTGGCACATGCCTCCCCACACAGCAGCCATGGGCATGGCCCAGAAATGGTACCACACAGACAGATGTCCAGGGGTTCTCGTGGGAGCATCTGTGGGCACACTGCCCCTGTCAGACATGCCCACAGAGGTCTTACAACCTCAGCTATGTTTCGGGCTGTCATGCAGGCACAGTCACGTATGGAACGGTACACCAGACAGGGTCTGAGGGAGCTGACAGCATGTCGCACAGCCATGACTGGCAGTATGCGTGACATTGCGGCTGCCATCCATGATTTCACCGATGTCATAGACAGACATTGTGGGGACATATTAGACTGGTTCCACAACTACATGTCCATGAGCCAGGGCGATGGTGGGTGGTTGAGGCATCGATGTGGCCGTATGCCAGCAACAGCAGCAGCTGGCAGTCGTCACGGATGACAACAGGGCCGCGGCTGCCCCCATAGTGCCAGCAGCAGCCCCAGCGATGCTGGGTCTGTGCTGTCATCAGACCGCCCCAGGAGACCACGTGCACGTGGCTCTGGTCAGGCCCGACAGGGATCTGTGTCCAGTCAACGAACACCTGCTTCTGATGACAGTACCCAGTCTGGGTTGGTACTGGATATGGTCCGTAGCACCCCTGCAAGGCACAGGTACCGTGTCCGTGGCCAGAGACACTGATCTGTATGACCTGGCAGGTACAGTCTGTGGCTGTCCACAAACACCAGTATATGGCAGCCATGAGGTGGAACTGTGTGCATCCATACACACATGCGAATTGACAACACCTAGGGCTACCGTGACACACGCCTAATACACACTGCATCAACTTTGCCCCACCTTCTACTGCTGTCCTCACCAACACACATACACATACATGTCAATTGGTGGTATCGGTGGCTGACTCAGGCATACCAAGTTCACACCCTGTGCATATGATGAAACTGTGCCACCTCCTGCAATCTGTAACAACTGTGCAGGTACAGGTTAACATGTTGCTGATGCACAGGGTAACCACATAGATGTGTAGTAATAGTATCATGTTGTTAACAGTACTGTGTGCTGAATTAATTGTGGGTATATCACAGCATGCCTGATGCAGTAAGTGTGATTGTCATGTCCTGTTGTCTACACCCATGGTAAGCACCATAGTGTATCATCTGCACATGTTGGCATACTGGTGGTAATGATGTCAACAGAAGGCTACATACATAGGTAGCACAGGGATAAGGTAATGAATGTAGTAATACACAATGATGGACATGTAAATTGCAAGTGGCATGTTGCCCACACTGGACTCTGCAATGCAGATGTTTGAGGAAGTTGATATGTGTGCAGTACTACACGACTGGTACAGGACACACAGGAGCACCCTAGCACTGCATGTTCACATCTCATACCATGCTAGACAGCCCCAACACACATAACTAACTGTCACAGGAGGGAGAGTCCCCATATATGTCAGGGATACTGTGGTGGCAGGCCAGGTAGCATACATCCTACTATATGGAACCACTGAGTGAAGGCTCAGTGTCTGTTATTTGACATGTGTATTACTGCAGGTATGAGCACATGGGTTTCCATCCAGTTATTGTACATCCTGACAGTACATGGTCTGTACACTTGTGTGCACTGAGACTGGACCCTAGCCATCTGACCCGTGTATTTCCATATACATGTGTATAGTGCCTGCATATTTGCAGTGTTACCTACTGGAACTGGTACAGCTTATTTGTTGTACAATGGACTACATGCAGCCCTGTTTACTGTAGCTTTGTTTGCATGCATATTTGCTTGCAATTACCCTGGAATACTGATCACACCTGCAATGCAGTTATAGAGCTTCTGTGGACTCCTAGTGCCATCTGCATAGCTTACTATATGTATGTCCATGTCCCACTTGACAGGATGTCACTGTTTGTCCTGTTCACATGTACATTGCCTGTGACACAGTGCATATGACTTACCTGGCATGTGTCCACGTGAGCAGTCATATATGCTACTGCTAACTAATCACAGGCACTACACCTTGACATATTCATCTTCTGTTGAACTACCTGCTTCGCTAGGGATGGCCTGCACCTGTCACCCCTGGGCTTTCAGATATTGGCGAAGGCTCTTGCTACCCCATAGTGCCTATGTTAGGCAAGGCTCAAAATGACAAACCCACCTTCATAGGTATCACAAGGGATAAGAAACTAAGAGTAATGCTACCCAACGCCAGAAGTCTAAACCTCCAGATGCATGCACCCAAAACACTCCTTGGCATGGAGAACATCGATATCTGTGCAGTAATAGATGCCTGGTTCAGGGCTACTGAGAGCACACCAGCACTACCAGTTTTAACCTGGTTGATTTCTTTGAAACAGTCACCAAGGCCATTGACGAGGGGAAGGTGGTTCACACAGCCTACCTGGACTTTGCAAAAGCCTTCACAACAATACCCCACTTGGGCATTCTAGAGAAGCTCACCAGCTTAAATATAAGCCCCTATGTCACTAGATGGATTGCACAGTGGCTCAAGGACAGAACCCACATGGTTAGAATTGCTGGAGCCATGCCAGACTCCAAACCAGTTACGAGTTGTGTCCCACAAGGCTCAGTCCTGGGACCTCTCTTGTTTGGTATATATTTATTGGAGGTACAGGCCAACACGGACGGACTGTGGCTGACCAAATATGCAGATGACTGCGAAATGGCCACCATAATCGACTCTCCAGCCGACACAAGCATCTTCCAAAGGGGCATCATAGAAACAGACAATGTGTGCCAGAGCCATGGCCTTCAGCTGAACAGTGTTTAGAAAGGGGAATGTGCATCCTGTAGTCTGTTCACCTAGTTGCCAAAAGGGACATTGTCCTCACACACACTAACCCCCCTCAGCCAAAAACACACACTTGCCAATTGCAGGATTCAAACCCCTATCTGTCTATGTTATGACACACAAGACGGACACATTAGCAAAGTTTGCTATTCGGATTACTGGGAGGTTGTCCTTCTCTTGCTGTACTTATAGGGTGCTGACATCATCAGTGTTTAGAAAGGGAAATGTGCATCCTGTAGTCTGTTCTCCTAGTTGCCAAAAGGGACATTTCCCTCACACACACACTAACCCCCCTCAGACGAACACACACACTTGCCATTTGCAGGATTTAAACCCCTACCTAACTATATTATGACACTTGAGACAGACGCATTTGCGGAGTGTGCTATTTGCATTACTGGGAGGTTTTCCTTCTCTTGCTGTACTTATAGGGTGCTGACATCATTAGTGTTTAGAAAGGGAAATGTGCATCCTGTAGTCTGTTCACCTAGTTGCCAAAAGGGGCATTGTCCTCACACACACTAACCCTTCTCAGCCAAAAACACACACTTGCCATTCGCAGGATTCAAACCCCTATCTGACACTCGAGACGGACACATTAGCAGAGTGTGCTATTCACATTACTGGGAGGTTTCCTTTCTCTTGCTGTACTTATAGGGTGCTGACATCATCAGTGTTTAGAAAGGGAAATGTGCATCCTGTAGTCTGTTCTCCTAGTTGCCAAAAGGGACATTTCCCTCACACACAATTGCACACACACTAACCCCCTCAGACAAACACACACACTTGCCATTTGCAGGATTCAAACCCCTATCTAACTATGTTATGACACTTGAGACAGATGCATTAGCAGAGTGCGCTATTCGCATTATTGGGCGGTTTCCCTTCTCCTGCTATACTTATAGAGTGCTGACATCATCAGTGTTTAGAAAGGGGAATGTGCATCCTGTAGTCTTGTTCTCCTAGTTGCCAAAAGGGACATTTCTCTCACACACACTAACCCCCCTCAGACAAACACACACACTTGCCATTTGCAGGATTCAAACCCCTATCTAACTATGTTATGACACTTAAGACGGCCGCATTAGTGGAGCGCGTTATTCTCATTACTAGGAAGTTTCTCTTCTCCTGCTGTACTTATAGAGTGCTGACATCATCAGTGTTTAGAAAGGGGAATGTGCATCCTGTAGTGTGTTTCCCAGTTGCCAAAAGGGACATTTCTTTCCCACAGACTTACACACACACCAACCCCACTCACACACACTGAGTATTTACAGGATTCAAACCCCTACCTAACTATGTTATGACACTTGTGACGGACGCATTAGTGGAGCACGCTATTCGCATTACTGGGAAGTTTCTTTTCTCCTGCTGTACTTATAGGGTGCTGACATCATCGGTGTTTAGAAAGGGGAATGTGCATCCTGTGGGGAGGCAGACACCAGGCACACTCTGGCTAAGCTGTCATTCCCTAGGGCAAACAGCCTAGTGTTGACCTCTACACCCATATGTTTAATTGTCAAATGCACATTATTAACCACAAAGCACCAAAAAATTGTCACACCAAGTAAAAAAAACCTGTTCCACGAACAATAAAGTGAAACCAGAAGAAATCAGTTCAAACTCCGTAAGTACACACCAAGTAAACGAAAGGAGCAAAGCAGTCCAACAGTAAAACATCCAAAAATGAATTTAACGTATCACAAATTTTAATTTTCGTAGAAACGTTGCCTCACCAGACACGGGAAACTTCTTCAGAACACTAATATTGAAACAAAGAAACCAAGTTACATTTGGGTTTTAAAAGAACTGAAGAGTTCCGCCCAAAAGCAATTCCGCATCTCTAACCAATCAAAAGTTTTACAAAATTTAAAGAGTTTAACAGTTGTAAATACTTAATCAGACTTTATCTAACCAGTTCAAATAAAATACATATATAAGAATGATATCAAGCATTTGAA
>NW_025049759.1:0-14999 GCF_019279795.1 Protopterus annectens
ACAAGCTGAAGATTAAATGCGTTTTCCCAAGGTTTGAATAATAGAGAGGAATTTATTATGTATTTAAAAAGGAAGTGGTTTTAAACATTGTGGCTTATTTTGAAATGATTAGGTTTTGGCTTTAATTACTATATGTATAGAAGTTATTTTTATCAAAAGTACTGAAATTGAAGTTCTTAATTGGAATGGATTAATTGAATGCCGCTCAGTAATTGAGAAGAGTATTTAAGAGAAGCAGTGTGTTACAAACCATCAGTCTGAAGAAATTTCCTTGGAGATGTGAAAAGCGCTACTTGTGGATATTTATAGCTCTGTTACAGTCTGCTTGTGAGTTTGTATTGGATTTATTCCTGTGGATTCAGCTCAGGATTTTATTTCTTTGCATTAAAAGCTTCTTTCTGTGATTCCTGCCAGCGTTTCTTTTTTGGATTTCTTCTGTTGTTGTGGATCATGCTGCTTTGCTTATTGGTGCAAATATAGAAATAAATTTAAAAACAATCCACCATTGTAGTCAGTCAATATAAATATGCTGTATAATAGGAAGAAACTCCTGAAATTGAGAGGTAGGGTCAGAACCCTCTTGGAAGGAGAACAGTTTTAAAAACTCACTAACAAACTGAAAGTAGCTATAAAAGACCTGCAAAGCATCCCATTAGCTAAGGCTAGCAAATGAGGCAAAGGATAATTACAAGTCCTTTTTCAGTTATAGTATAAAACTAAGAAATAATTCACAACACTACTCATAGGTTCATAGGTTCATAGGTTCATACTAGGCTATCTGCCCTAGGGCATTTATAAGCCTAGCCAGAATGTGTTTGGCTTTCGCCACCCATTTTAAATTTATTTTGCTATGCCCTTTTTCGAGGTTAGTATACTGTGTCTCTGTCTAACAGTGACACAGAAGTGATACCCGGTAAACTCACGATCTCCCATCCACTCATCAAGATTCCTCTTGAAGAGAGTCAATGAGGGACTCTGCCTAACCTGGACTGGGATTTCCAGAGTGAAGGGGAGCCTCTGGTTATGAATCTGTCCCTCCAGCATGTCCTATTTATTTCAGTGCTGAGGTTCAAGTCTCGAGCGCCGTAGCTCGATGGGATTTGGATTTTCTGAGGTGCAGCATGTCCATTAATTCCGGGTTGGACATGGCTTTATACGCCAGGGCACAGATCGCTTCTGAACAGGCGGTATGCCACTGAGTAGAGCTGGAGTTTCTTTAACCTGGCAGCATATGGCATCTGTTTGAGCCCTTTGATCCTCTTGGTGAGGTACTTTGGGGTCTTTCCAGTTGCTGCAGGTGTCTGGTATGGTACATCCCAAAAGGGGCATTGTACTCAATTATGGGCCTGATGAGGATGAGTAAGAGGCACGATGACCTCCTGATCTAGATGTGAATACCTTCATGATTAGGTGGGCTATATAAAATGTTTTTCTTAACCACTTTGGCCACGTGGTTGTCAAATGAGAGATTATTATCAACTTGGGTCCCCAGGTCCCTAATTACTTCTTCTGTACTTAATGGATTTCCACCTATGTGGTAATTTGTGGGCACTTTGTTTTTGCCAAAGGATGACTATACACTTTTGGCATTTAGCTTGAGGCCAGGCTCTGGCACCAGTTGTCTGTTTCTATGAGGCCCTTTTAGAGGATGCTGCTTGAAGTCGGCTGAGAGTCGATTATGGCGCCCAGTTTGCAGTCATCTGCGATCTTGGTCAGCCACAGTCCTTCCGTGTTGGCCTGTACCTCCGAGAAATATATACCGAACAAGAGAGGTCCCAGGACTGAGCCTTGTGGGACACCACTTGTAACTGGTTTGAGTCTGACATGGCTCCAGCAATTCTAACCATGTGGGTTCTGTCCTTGAGCCAGTTTGCAATCCATCTAGTGACATAGGGGTTTATATTTAAGCTGGTGAGCTTATCTATAATGCCCGAGTGGGGTATTGTATCGAAGGCTTTTGCGAGGTCCAGGTAGGCTGTGTGGACCACCTTCCCCTCGTCAATGGCCTTGGTGACTGTTTCAAAGAAATCAACCAGGTTTAAGAGGCAGGATCTGCCCTTAACAAAGCCGAACTGGGTAGGATCCAGTGTTTGTAGGTCCCCAATATCTTTATTTATGAGGTCCATGATGATCATTTCCATAGCTTTGCAGACCAAGCTAGTCAGGCTTATGAGGCGATAGTTTCCAGGATCCGTAATCCAAATGTTTCCACAATGGAGCCTACCACTCAAACCTGCAAGACATGCAAACATATTGGTGAACAATTCTTCTGACAACTTCTCCCCTGAAACCACCATCCCAGCTGTAGTCATTCCTGTGTTATATCCCCTGCCCTTTCTGCCATCATTAAGAATCATGTCCTTGAGGTACTCTCAAAGACCACAACCACTTCTTCCATGGGTCCTGGCAGTATAGCAGGCTGTCTAATAAATAGTGATAAACATGCACTCGATGATCCCCTCCTTAAACTGTTTAATCTAAGCCTAGCTACAGGCTATGTCCCTTTGATCCTGGCTCAGTGCTGTGGTGCTGTCCCTCTAAATGTGTGTACCCACCACAGACCCTGGAAACTACTGACCCATTAACCTTATTGAGTCTTAACTGTAAAGCCATGGAACAAGCAGAAAATGATTGATTTCAACAATTATCTAAGTTTCTGGTGTCATTCTTAGGGGATCCAGTATCTGTCTGCCTGGGATGACATGACTGAAAGACCTCGATGCTTTGTCAGAGATGGCCTGCTTCTGTCACCCCTGGTCTTCCCGATGCTAGGCCAAGACTCTTGCCACCACTATAGTGCCTTTTTTAGGCGGTGTTCCAATGACCAAATCACCAGTGTAACAGCTACAAAAAAATGCCATATGAGGGTAATCCTGCTCAGTGCTAGATTTCTAAATCTCAAAATGCACTAGCTCGAAGCACTCCTTAAAATGGAGAACATCGACATATGTGCAGTAGCTGAAACATGGTTCAAGGCAGCAGAAAGCATCTCTGCACTACCAGGCTATAACTCATTCCACACCTTTCGATCCCAGAAAATGAACCGAAGCTCCAAAGATGGTGATGTTTCCATATTCATAAAGGATGCACACACCTCTAAACTGGTAGCCCAACATAATGCATCTTAGATACTTCAGGTTCAGCTCACATTGGGTATTCAGGTCATAGCCTGCTATAGGTCCCCAACCATGTCCCAAGACTCACACTTCACGTTCCTAAGCACCCTGGAGAATATTAAGGTCCAACCTAACACTCGCATACTGGGCAACTTCAACTACCCATACATTAACTGGGAAAACTACTCATGTACCAATACACTTGCCCAACGTTTCCTGGAATTCATTAATTCCAATACCCTGGACAAGCTCATTCTTACCCCCACTAGAAGTAGCAACATCTTTGACCTGGTCATTACTAACACAGGCAACCATTGCTCTACACCAGTAGTCAACTCCTCCCTGGTTACATCCGACCACAAACTAATCACCTTGGAAATCCACCCCCCCCCACCCCCGCAAAGGTAACCACCATGAAAACTTCTCCAAAGCTAACTTTGGGCTCCTAAAAACAGAGGTGGCTAACTTCACGGCACCCATACAAATGGAGAATAGTTGCATGACTGCTGAATCATACACCAATGCACTGTACAAATGCATACACAAATGTATGGATCTCGCCATACCCAATAGAACCAAGATGCTCTCCTCCAAAAAAAAGGAAGCCAATCTGGTGGTCCCCTGCCATAAACAAACTCTACAACAGAAGGAGGAAACTGATGAGGAATAAGGTGAAGTCCCAAGACTGGAAAAACTCCCCTCTCAGCCGCAACAAAAAGTTGAGATCCCTAATCAAATCCTCTAAAGCTAGCAATGAAAACAGAATTGTAGCAGATAGTAAAGACAACTGCAAGGCCTTCTATAGTTATGTAAAGAACCTCCACAGCAATACCCAGATTTGCTCTGAGCTACTGCACAATGGTACCTCCTATACTGAGCCAACAAATATTGCCAGTATACTGGCCGACAGATTCAGTGCCATCTTTACCCCCCCAAAGGACCAATCACAATACCAGTAGATTGCCAGGCAGCTAGTATTACTGCTGCACAGGTTAAAACAGCACTGTCCAAGGCTGCACATTACTTCTGAGATTCTAGCATAATTAGAGAAGGCTTTGTTGTTATGCTTCTCCAAGGTGGCTATTTTACCTCATATCAGAATTTGGTTGTTTTGATTAGGGTCTGGAGTTTCTTGATAAGTGCAGCAATAACTCCGGTCTCAGTGGCCTAATGGATAAGGCATTGGCCTCCTAAGCCAGGGATTGTGGGTTTGAGTCCCACCTGGGGTGATAAAATCTTGATACAAGTGAAGCTTTTTTGGGGTTAGGAGGGTGGCCTAATGGTTAAGGTGTTTTCCTTGCAAACACAAGGTGCAGGGTTTGAGTCTCACAAGGAAAAATTGGCTAGGCTTACAAGGGCAGTTAGCTTAGTACTAATCTATGAACCTATGTTTTCACATCATGACAATTTTATTTATTTTTGTGTATAATGAGTTTTTTTCTGTTATTATACAGCCTTTTACTATTAGGGTTCTAGCACAGGGGTTTATTTTTAAATTTTGCATTTTATTTACTTCCAAGGGAGACAGATATATCTATGCAGCTATTTACATGAGCACAGAATTTGGCAGTGAAAGACTCTGTTTAAGCAGTGAGGTCATTGCTATGGAAGGGAGTTTTGAATTTAGGGAAGTCCTCTCTCAGTTTTAGTAGATTAGCCTTGGCATAATCTCTGAATACTGAGCTATTAGAAGATGATTCCAGCTTCAGTCATAAGGTAAACGTGACTGATATGTGGGCCAATTTGATGTGGGAGGATTAGCAGAGAGAAAAGCTGCCCATATTGGTAGGGGCTAAGTCCAGGGTTTTATTGCCCCTGCTTGGCATGTGGACTTACTGGTGCAGATTGTTTATACTGACAAAGTCCATGAGCATACATGGATGTATATGCTAATGGAGGGGTAACTGTTAGGAGAATGGTGTTTGGCTTAATGCATAGGGACTCCTTACTAGTTCTGTATGAGGTAAGAGCTCAGGGGGACATGCACAGGTTCCTAGAGTTAGCTATGATGTAATAAGTGGTTTTGCTAACAGTAAGTCGGACATGGAGGAGTTTTAGGTCATTATCATTTCTAATGAGTCTGAAGGTGAGTTTTTGTTTTTAAGAATATGGAGACACCACCATCTTTAGTGTCTTCATCTAATGTGGTGGACCTGAACACATGGTAGGCATTGCAATTCAGCCCTGCTGCAGTGCATTCATTCATCTTTAACAAGGTATTTGTGATGATGCGCATATTGATATTCTTAAGGGTAAGGACTGCTCTCAGAGACTGGAGTTTTTTGTTAATGCTCCTAAGACTGAGTGGCAATACCATTATGATACCTGGATTCTGTTTTGTTATGATGTAAGCTTTAAAAGACTGGCAGTGCCTAAAAAGGCACTGTGGGGGTGAACAAGAATTTAACCAATGTACAAATGCCTTTAGGGAAATAGGTGCAGGCCATCCATGGCAAAGCAGTTAGGACTGTCTGCCATTTCTTCTCAGGCTGATATATATTATATTCCCTTAGAATCACAACAGAAGGTAAGCCAGTTGTTGAAATCAGTAATCTTTTGTTCATATTGTAGCATCAGTCTTTGTGATGATAGAATGTTTTTCAAGGCTTGGTTCGTTCGTGCTTCAGATACATACAGTAAGAGCTCCATCATATCTTTCTTCGTATAGTCTGGGGAGGTATGTCTCACGTTATTTACAGCCACGTGAATTATGACTACATGTGTATTTGTGGTGGGAGCACGTGAGTGCATGGGTGATGTGGCAAATCCAGGCAACTGACTATGAATCTCTCTTTGCAGAAAGGGGAGTGTGGGGGATGTCCCCTACATGGGTGCTGCAGAGGAACTTGACCCCTGCAACTTAGATTTTTCATCTGGTTGAAGCAGTGAGTAGTTTTGTTCATTCAGTCATAAATACATGGACCCATATTAAGTGAACAGTTCAGTAAAACTTTTCACCAGTACATTAAGGTTACAGCACAATTTAAAATTGTTGGAGAAATGTAAGCTTTTTGTAATTTTAATTTAGTTCAGATAGACCTGTTACACCAAATATCTCTGTTACTCCTCCCTATGATTTGTACATAAGAAATGAACCAGTGACATTATACCTCTCAACTGTCCAGATTTTCACAGATTTTCCAGATTTTTGCCTCCAACCTTTGGTCTACTCCTCATGAAATTTGTGGTTTTCTGGCAACTCACTGGGATGATCTGAAGATTGAAGTCACTAAATAATGACAGACATATGAGTTTCAGAATTCACATCTTTCAGAAAATGCATGGTAACACAAAACCTATTACTCTAGCAACTACTAGGTTTATAACAGCAATATTTAAGCTCTGTCCCTAGTTTTGGGCCTTTGTCCCCCCATTTTGACAGGCTTTGTCCAGACTTCTTGCACTAAGAGGTTGAGCGGTATGTACGGTGCTCTACATCGAACTCTTACCAAGGACAGAAGTACTCATTCTACAGAGTTCAGCAGTATCCATTCTATAAGAGCCAGTCTGAAATCCAAGGAAAACAAACATGACAATTCCCACAGGTTAATGCTAGTGACAGCAGTACAAGCAGTAATTCTGTATCTTATACCTGCAGAGTGTGGAAACAGGAATCAAACCAACAAATTCAGTCTCTGAGAAGTAAAGCTGCTTTAGTGAAATTAATTGGTAAGACAGCATTATTTTCACTGGGTGTATAAAAGTTTACTTTTCTGTTTAAAAATACATTTCAGAATTACAGCATAAACTCTCATTCAGTGATGTGCATGCATGCTGGATGTATAATTTTCCTTGTGGTTCATTTTACCTACATTTTGCTATAAATGACATTAGTTTCAAAGAGAAGTAAATATCTAAGGGTCTTATTAAGGATTTTGTAAAGCAAACAGAAAACATTTGAAACAAAGATGAAGATATGTTTTGCTTGCTACAGACTTTTAAGTTTCAGGAAGACTTCACCATGTAAATGTTCATTTGGTGATGTCAGCTTACAGACTAAGTGCTGCATTATCCTAGCAGTTGCCAAGCTTCAGATTTCATAGCAGTTTGCACTTTGCTGTTTATTAAGTTAGAATGTCCTTGTTTTTTGTTTGTGTTATAGCAGCCTTGCAGAAAGTTCATTTGGGGGTTGTGTAGTCTTTGTTTAGAGTGAGATATGTTGTTTCTGTTTCATACAGAATAAGAATTTGTAATTATTTCACTAAAAGTGCTACATCTTTACAGAATTAATACAAACGTTTGTTAAAAGATTGCATTATATGCACTTACTATGAGTGACTGGTACTCCTTCAGAAGGCTTCTCTCCTGAGACACTGTCATTCCCAAATCATCATACCATTTTATGCCCAATAAAACATTTTGATAATATTAGTGGTTGCATTCACAATATGCACTGTGATTTCACATTTTAATTCCTTTCATTATTGCATTCATTATCTTGAATTAGGTATTTTTATCTGACATTTGTTTAACAGGATAAGCTGACTGGGCACAGGCCTATTTTCAGTGGAGGTGCAGGCGAAAAGCCCCAAAAGATACAAATAACAAAAGTCACATAGTTTCTAAACATACTTGGTAGTAGTATAAAAAGAAAAAAATGCAAAATGTATAAAATATTATACATAAAAATGTACAATACATAGAACAACTACTACATAATAGTAGGAAATAAACAATTGTTTCATGTGTAATACATTTTCTAAACATGAATTAAGGTAGATGTGAATATGTCAACCATATCCAGTAAGAAAAGTTCTGTACAAGGTGTAGCATGTGATGAGTTTGGAAGCAATAATTAGAGTTATTATGAAAAGGCTGGACAGAGTATCTAGAGAGGGAAATAAGGTGAGTTAATAGGGGAGATAAGTTAGACATATATCAAGTAAACAGAAAACATCTGCAGAGGAAAAGTAGATAAGGTGTGTATAATAAAACAATACAGCTGGAGTTAGACACGAGGGGAAGATAGTCAGTCAGGAGTTATGCAAGAGCAGAGCTAAGAATTAAACAGATGGGACTTTAGAAGTAATTTGAACTGTGAGGGACTGGCAGTGGTTATCACGTGAAGGGGGTTTAAGTTCCAAATCATGGAGATTGGATTAGAGTAGAGAGCATCTCCATAGTGATTGTTAGCTTTAGTGACTTGTAATAGGAGTTGGTCAGAGATCTCAGGTGTTTTCTGTTACACTGAGGCTGAAGTAGATTACATAATGCTGGCCATTTGTCAGGCTGGTAATATTATGTCACGGGCCATTGCAGGTTGGGTAAGAGTTAGGTAACTAGATAACTCAAGCCAATTTAGTTGACATAAGGCAGTGCAGTGATGTGATCTATATGGTGACTTGGTAGTAAATCTGGCAATCTTATTGTAACAAGCGTCTAATTTTGTTAGATCTGTTTTCTTCAGATTGGGAAGGATTGGAGAGGCATAAAGAAGAGCAGAGAGTAGATGAGTCCTGGCAATAGATTGTCTTGTGGGGTCAGTGAGATAATGTTTAATTCTGTAAAGTGAACCTAGTTTAATATGGACATTTTTATGATTAGAGACAAGTGTTTATCAAATCTTATGTTATTATCAACTGTAACCCCAAATAGCTTAATGTGTGGTACAAGTTCAATGTTGGAATTGTTCAAAGAATATATCTGAAAAGGAGAATGCAGATCTGAGTTTTTTTTTTTTTTGAAAAAAATCATAAGTTTAGTTTTGATGGGATTAACTGACAGTCAGAGAGCCAAGGTTCAACTGATGTGAAGGAAAGCTGGGTTATTTCTAGGAGTTTAGAGAGTGAGGGGGCATAACAGATGCGAGTGGAATCATCTGCATACTATAAGACTGTAGCTATGTGGGAGGCAGTGTGGAGCTTGTTGATGAAGATACTAAATAGGAGTGGACCCAAGACAGAGCCTTGTGGAACACCAAGTGAAACAGGTAGCAGATAAATCATGTTGCCATTTTATAGGCTGTTGTCTGCCAGATAGGTAAGTGTGGCTTAAATTAAGGGATGAGAGTTTATTAAGTAGTTTTTGATGGGAGACAGTTTCAAATGCTTTGGACATGTCTAGAAACCTTGAGGAGACTAGATAGCCATTATTTCTGTAATGGTTGATGGTGTTTGTGAAGGTTAGGAGAGCTGTACTGGTACTGTGGTGGGGCCGGAAACTATGTTGGGAATTAGAAGGTTGTTTGATGATAAATAGTTCAGGAACTGGGAATGGATACATTTTGTAAGATTTTTGATAGTGGAGATAAGATTGCTATAGGCATAACATTTGAAAGTTCTGAACAGGACTTTCCTTTATAAAGTGATGTGATGTAAGCTATTTCCCAGATGTTGGTAACATACAGTTCAATTATGGAGTGACTGATCAAAATGGAGACTGGATAGCAGATAGCATCAGCAGCTATCTTGAGGTATTCCGAATGTACGTTATCAACAGCAAGAGAAGTAGGTCTAAGTTTGCTGAGTAATTTCTTTATGGGACTTGTTTGTTTGGGTTTGAAGGAAAATGCATTGGATGGGGGTTTTTTTTGAGCTTTGGGAATGGTTAGAGGTGTGTTGTACTTAGCACTGGTCAAAGTTAAAATGGAGTTTGTGAAATATGTATTAAGTTGAGTAGCTATTCTGTCTATGTTGTTTGTAGTGGTAGGTGTTGGAGTTATGAATTGACTTGGCTTAAGCAGATAATTTATGGTAGCCGAACAATTTTTAGGATTGTTTTTATATTTGTTTTGTGTACAAAAAACTGAAGAAATAACAGAGAGTGGTGTACCTTTGATGCGACGATATTTGTTTTGTGTCACAATGTAATAGGATTTTTTGTCATTTTTGACCTGTTTCTTGGGTTTATTTCTAAGTTGCCGGTAAGTATCTAGAGTGGTTTGCTTTTTGTTGGGTTGGTAGTTTTCCCAAACTTTATCTCTCATTTTCAGTAATAGTTTTGTTTCCTTAGTTAGTCAGGGAGCATAGTTTGTCTTAATTCTAATGGTGCTAAGAGGAGCTTGACTGTTGAGCATGTCTTAAAATGTATTATTAAAATATGATACAACATTATCTAGTGGGAGAGATATTAGTGGGGTCTGGTTGCAATGAAATCAGGTTGATATGAACATTTGAGGTGTGAAATTGTTTCTGTTTCAGATTTGTCTGTATGTAGTTTTTTAGGGGAGTGTAGATATTATCTGACAAGGTAGGTGTGTAGATGGTCACTAATAGTATCTGAGAGGCAACCTGACTAGGAGGCAAGTGAAGGTTTATTGGTTAAAATCCAGTCTAGTAATGACTGTTAGTTTTTTATCCATATTTACAGTATTTATAGTATTTACAGAACTTACAGTATTTATAGTATTTACAGTATTTACAGTACTTATAGTATTTATAACATTTAAAGCACTTACAGTATTTATAGTATTTACAGTATTTATAGTATTTACAGTACTTACAGTATTTATAGTATTTAAAATACTTATAGTATTTACAGTATTTGCACCACTTACAGTATTTATAGTATTTAAAGTACTTACAGTATTTACACTATTTACAGTACTAATCAATTCATTTTGGTTTTCAAATAGTCCTTGCCATTTTCAGCCTGGGGAACATAATAAGAAATAGCACTTTGACATTTAAAAGAAAAACATATAGCATTTTATTAGCAGACCACATATTACATGACCTTTAGCAAATTGTTGACCTCCTTTGCAAAGGGCAGTATCCTATCAATATTGATCAATAAAATGTAAGTGCATATCTGTCAGTTTCAAAGGATACATAGCTTATTGTCTAAACCTTTTACTTATTGCCACAATTAAATCTGCCAATTACAAGCTTATTACAAAGATGCTGCTGGGATTCCTAGTCAGTTTCCACAGTGTGCATCACAATTTAGTGTTGGCAGCAGACATGCATAGTGTGTGGGCAGATGAAGGCAGTGTGATTCCACTATTATAAAAATATTGTGATTTGAAGTGTATGTTAATGAGTGCATAATAATGTACATATAGAGCCCCTATGCAAATAATCAGCATGAATTATGCAGATGAAGGAACTCCAAATGACCAATCAATACAGAAGCATATAAAACTCCATGCTGCACAGTGGCACATACTAATTTTGAACAGTGAAAGTCATCATGTCAGCAGAGGAACAGATGCTAGGAGCAGCCGTGCAGCATGTGTTAGAAACCGCTTTCAGAGCCAGTGCCTGCAGTGCTGTTTGTTGAGGCCAGCTACGTACAGACAACATCTGATATACCACTAGCCCACAGATGAGCAGGTTGTGTACCATTTCCACGTGGACAGAGAGACTGCAAGGGATCCAGCCAAACTGTTTACCCCACAAGTGGACGAGTGGGATGATGGTATGACTGTACCTTTGGATACAAAGGTGTGTGTTCCTTTAATCATCTTAGCTGCAGGAACTTTCCCACAAACTACAGGGGCATGGTAAGGATACTGCAGCTGTCAGTCTTGTGAATCCTGTGCCATTTCTGTGACATTATACTGCATCTCCAAGATAGCAGAGGAGAGAACCATTACCATGTGGGATTTTTATAGAAAACCTTTATTTCCTAACGTCCCGGAAGGCATAGAGTGTACCTGTGTGACTATCAAGGCCCCATTTGGTCCAGAGGGGCTACAATACTACAAAGGAAGGGCTTTTGCTATCTATGCTAACAGGTAGTCTGTAATACACAAGACGTTAATTATAATATGTCTGTATACCACTAGGCCAGTTCTTACAAACCTTACATATAAATTAAAGGGTCTAGTAAGGGGACTTCGTTGAGGGTCATCTGGTTGGAAGGTGCATACTCATGCTAAACAGACAAGCATATACACTGAGGTACCATGCAAGAAGGGATTGGGCCATATATAATGTGTTGTTTGCTGTGTGTTGTTGATAGGTTGGTACTAGGCTATCAGCCCTAGGGCCTATGCAAGCCTAGCCATAACAATTCCCGGGCTATTTCTTCCCACACTATTTACTTCCCTGGACCCCTGTCTAGCAGGGTGACTAACGTGATCCCCGGGGTGAATTTCCTTTCTCCCATCCAGTCATCAAGGTTCCTTTTGAAGAGGGCCAAAGAGGCAATCTGCTTGACATGTATGGGCAATCTATTCCAGAGCCTGGGGAGTCTCTGGGTCAGGAACCTATCCCTCCAGCATGTTTTGTTTATTGTGATGATAAGGTTTAGATCCCTGGAGCATGTGGCTCTGAGGGATTGGGATTTCTTTAAGTGTAGCATGTCCAACAGCTCTGGGTTTGACGTGGCCTTGTATGTTAAGCAGAGATTGCCTCTGAGTAGGACAATATGCAACAGAGTATAGCTGAGTTTTTAAGGCGGTCAAAGCATAGCAAGCATCTGCTTTAGGCTCTGTGGATTCTTTAGTGAGGTGGTTTTGCAGCCTTTCCATTTGTTGCAGTGATGTCTTTGAGAGGTACATACCAAATGGGGCATTGTATTCTATAATGGATCTAATGAGGAATGAGTACAGTGGGACAATCACCTCCTTTTTTCTAGATGAAAAGCCCTTAGTGATGAGGTGTGCCACATAGAAGGATTTCCTGACTGTTGTGGCGGCGTGTGGTAATATCGTGGCTGTGAGACCACTGTCCACCTGTGTCCCTAAGTCTCTTATCACACTTTTTGGTGTTTAGTACTGCCACCCATATATGGTAAATTCACACGGTACATGTTTTTTCCCAAATGATAACAAATATACATTTTTGGCATTGAGCTTTTGAGCCTGGCATGGCTCTGGCACCAAGCATCTGTTTCTGTAAGGCCCTTTTGTAGAGTATCCACATCATTTGGGATTCAATACGGCTCCCAGTTTGCAGTCATCTGCAAACTTTGTTAGCCAGAGTCCCTTAGTGTTGGCCTGTACTCCAGAGAAGTAGATGTCAAACAAGAGCGGTCCCAGGACTGAACCCTGAGGTACTCCACTTGTCACTTGTCTGGAGCTGGATTTGGAGTCAGCTACTTTTACAGTGTGGGTTCTGTCAGTTGGCAATGCACCGAGTGACTTAGGGATTAATGTCCAGCTTAGTAAGTTTATCTATGATTCCAGAGTGGGGGATGGTGTCAAAGGCCTTGGCAAGGTCTAGATAGGCTGTGTGGACCACCTTATCCTTGTCCATGGCTCTGGAGACTGATTTGAAGAAGTCAATCAGGTTCAGGAGAGGATCGGGCCCTTCAAGAACCCAAACTGGGTGGGTCCAGTGTTTGAAGGTTGCCAATGTCTCTTGGTTTTATAAGTTCCATGATAATACGCGCCCATGGCCTTGGTAGATAAGGCTCATCAGACTGATGGATGGTAGTTTCTGGGATCCAAGGTGTGATCCCTCTCGTGGAGTGGGATAACTGTAGCTCTGTGCACCACTCCAGTGGGCACAAAACCTGAGGTGAGGTTATGATTAAAACACATGACACTTAGGTGAGGTGCCAGTTCATATTGTAGTTCATGTAGTACACAGCCTGGGATGTGTCATCGGTCCCATGGCTTCTGTATTCTTAGCTTTGGAGAGGTAAGAAGTATTACCTGTATGGTTATTTTATTACCGGAATTTGGCACCCGAATTGAGATGGGCCATTTAGGGGTGAGAGGGTGGTGAAGTTGGCACCGAATCGATCTGCCAGATATTGGCAATATCCTTGGGATCAGTATATTTAATGCCATTCTGTTTTAGCTCAGAGCAGATCTGGGCATTGGGCCATTTATATTCTTGACATAGTTATAGAATGCCCTCATGGATGTCTTTGAATCTTTGGCAATTTATTGCAACCAGCTTTGGAGGATTTTGCGAGGGATCTCAGTTTCTTACTGAGGTTGGCAAGGGAGTTTCTTTTTCATCCTGGGGTTTTCCTCTCTTCTGCAACAGTTTCTTCCTTTGTTGTAAAGTTTGTTTATATAGGGGACCGTAATCTACCAGATTGGCCTATTTTTGATGAGAGCATCTTGGTTCTGATTTGGTATGGCACAATTCATGCATGATGGATGTGCTCGTACACAGTGCCTTAGTGTAGGATTCAGCAACTGAACTTTCAGTTCCCGCCTGCATGGGTGTCAGGAGTTTTGTCACCTCTGATTTGAGTAGCATGAAGTTGGCTTTTGGAGAAGTTTTTATGGAGGTTTCCTTACTGGGGTGGGTGGATGTGGATGTCAAGGGTGATAAGGTTATGGCTGCAATTCCTGACTAACGCAGAGGTGACCAGCAGGTGTGAAGCATCGATTTCCATGTTGGTAATGACCAGGTTCAGGGATACTGAGCCCTGGTTGGACTATGGATTAGTTGATCCAGGGCATTGGAAGTTATGAATTCCAAGAACCGTTGGGCAAAGGTGTTGGTACATGAATAGTTTCCCAGTTAATGGCAGGGTAGTTATGATACAAATCATGCTCTAGAGCTCTGCTTCAAGACCCCAGTATGAAACCCCTGGATCATGCAGTAAATGGCCTGTACCACGTCATGCGGGAGAACATATCATCATGGAGAATGTATTCAGAGTACTGAAGTGATGTGTTCAGTGGCTAGGCACATCAGGAGGTGCACTGCAGTACAATCCAGACATTAACAGCAAGATCTTTGTTCTGTGTACCATGCTACATAACATGGCATTATGCAAACAGCTGGAGTAGCAGGTGAACATATAGATAGGGCTGTCTGTACTAGTTATAGTATAACTTGAAGGGCAAAATGCAGAAACAGATGTGGAATGTGTAGAAGCAATACCACAGCTGAGGCAGAGGTGAATGTAACCCAGTGCATCTATGGCAAAGAGGAAGCATCCAGTCTGCAACTATAGACCATGGCATATGCAGCACAGAATAGAATGATAAATACAGACTTACACCAGGACTATTCAGGTCAATACATGAAC
>NW_025049760.1:0-11664 GCF_019279795.1 Protopterus annectens
GAAAATACTTAAAATCTCAAAAGTGGCTCCTTTCTTCTCTCAGAGTTTTCTCCTCTTGGTAGGTGCTTCAGCAACAACTATCAAGCCTGGAAAGATGCCAATACCACGCGGCTGCAGGGTTGTAAGTGTGAGTGATCAAGGAGTTTGGAATTAACCCAAAATGGCCAATAAAACTACAGTTTCTAGGCAGTAACCACTCCTACAGGAACAGGCATGCTGCTCAGTGTTAACCACTGCCACTGGTGAACACAGAGACTTCCCTTTAGCCCAAGCAAGCACTGGCCTCCAAGAAACTTACAAACAGTTCAGAACTGCAACCCTGCAATTGAACTTACTTTTAAATTAGAGAAAGTGGGAAAATAGCAAGATTTTTTTTTTTTTAGTTTTTGTATAAGGATAGCAGAGACACACAAGTAGCAAACTAGTCAGAACAGTGCAATAAATCACACCAACACGTGTGTGCTAGGTCAGAGGCAGGAAAAATGCAATTTAAGAAAAAAAACAGTTTTAAATTAAGTGCAACACAAAAAAATGCAGTAAACAGGCTCTAGGTATGCTCTAAATACTGTTTCTAACCCAGATATCAAATTATGCAATCAAGAAAATGCTAAAAATTAGGCGGCAATACAGTTTTTCTAAGAAATAAATCTCAAGAAAATACTTAAAATCTCAAAAGTGGCTCCTTTCTTCTGTCAGCGTTTTCTCATCTTGGTAGGTGCTTCAGCAACAACTATCAAGCCTGGAAAGATCCCAAAACCACACAGCTGCAGGGTTTTAAGAGAGAGAGATCAAGGAGTTTGGAATTGACACAAAATGGCCAATAAAACTACAGTTTCTAGGCAGTAACCACTCCTACAGGGACAGGCAGGCTGCTCATTGTTAACCACTGCCACTGGTGAACACAGAGACTTCCTTTAGCCCAAGCAAGCACTGGCATCCAAGAAACTTACAAACAGTTCAGAACAGCAACTCTGTAATTGAACTTACTTTTAAATTAGAGAAAGTGGGAAAATAGCAAGTTTTTTTGTTTTTTTGTTTTTGTTTAAGGATAGTAGAGACACACAAGTAGCAAACTAGTCAGAACAATGCAATAAATAACACCAACACGTGTGTGCTAGGTCAGAGGCAGGAAAAATGCAATTTAAGAAAAAACAGTTTGAAATTAAGTGCAACACAAAAAATGCAGTAAACAGGCTCTAGGTATGTTCTGAATACTGTTTCTAACACAGATATCAACTTTTCCAATCAAGAAAATGCTGAAAAGTAGGCGGCAATGCCGTTTTTTCTAAGAAATAAATCACAAGAAAATACTTAAAATCTCAAAAGTGCCTCCTTTCTTCTCTCAGCATTTTCTCCTCTTGGTAGGTGCTTCAGCAACAACTATCAAGCTTGGAAAGATGCGAAAACCACGCGGCTGCAGGGTTTTAAGAGAGAGATCAAGGAGTTTGGAACTGACCCAAAATGGCCAATAAAACTACAGATTCTAGGCAGTAACCACTCCTGCAGGGACAGGCAGGCTGCTCAGTGTTAACCATTGCCACTGGAGAACACAGAGACTTCCCTTTAGCCCAAGCAAGCACTGGCCTCCAAGAAACTTACAAACAGTTCAGAATAGCAACTCTGTAACTGAACTTACTTTTAAATTAGAGAAAGTGGGAAAATAGCAAGATTTTTTTTTGTTTGTTTTTGTTTAAGGATAGCAGAGATACACAAGTAGCAAACTAGTCAGAACACTGCAACAAATGACCCCAACACGTGTGTGCTAGGTCAGAGGCAGGAAAAATGCAATTTAAGAAAAAACAGTTTTAAATTAAGTGCAACACAAAAAATGCAGTAAAGAGGCTCTAGGTATGTTCTAAATACTGTTTCTAACCCAGATATCAATTTTGCAATCAAGAAAATGCCGAAAAGTAGGCGGCAATGCAGTTTTTCTAAGAAATAAATCACAAGAAAATACTTAATATCTCAAAAGTGGCTCCTTTCTTCTCTCAGCATTTTCTCCTCTTGGTAGGTGTTTCAGCAACAACTATCAAACTTGGAAAGATGCCAAAACCGTGCGGCTGCAGGGTTTTAAGATAGAGATCAAGGAGTTTGGAACTGACCCAAATGGCCAATAAAACTACAGATTCTAGGCAGTAACCACTCCCACAGGGACAGGCAGGGTGCTCAGTATTAACCACTGCCACTGATGAACACAGAGACTTCCCTTTAGCCCAAGCAAGCACTGGCCTCCAAGAAACTTACAAACAGTTCAGAACAGCAACTCTGTAACTGAACTTACTTTTAAATTAGAGAAAGTGGGAAAATAGCAAGTTTTTTTTTTTTTTGTTTTTGTTTAAGGATAGCAGAGTCACACAAATAATAAACTACTCAGAACAGTACAATAAATGACCCCAACATGTGTGTGCTAGGTCAGAGGCAGGAAACATGCAATTTAAGAAAAAACATTTTTAAATTAAGTGCAACACAAAAAATGCAGTAAACAGGCTGTAGGTATGTTCTAAATACTGTTTCTAACCCAGATATCAATTTTGCAATCAAGAAAACGCCGAAAAGTAGGCGGCAATGCAGTTTTTCTAAGAAATAAATCACAAGAAAATACTTAAAATCTCAAAAGTGGCTCCTTTCTTCTCTCAGCGTTTTCTACTCTTGGTAGGTGCTTCAGCAACAACTATCAAGCCTGGAAAATCGCCAAAACCATGCGGCTGCAGGGTTTTAAGAGAGAGAGATCAAGGAGTTTGGAATTGACCCAAAATGGCCAATAAAACTACAGTTTCTAGGCAGTAACCACTCCTACAGGGACAAGCAGGCTGCTCAATGTTAACCACTGCCACTGGTGAACACACAGACTTCCCTTTAGCCCAAGCAAGAAATGGCCTCCAAGAAACTTACAAACAGTTCAGAACAGCAACTCTGTAATTGAACTTACTTTTAAATCAGAAAAGGTGGGAAAATAGCATGATTTTTTTTTTTTTTTTTTTTTTTGTTTAAGGATAGCAGAGACACACAAGTAGCAAACTAGTCAGAACAGTGCAATAAATGACCCTAACATGTGTGTGCTACGTCAGAGGCAGGAAAAATGCAATTTAAGAAAAAACAGTTTTAAATTAAGTGCAACACAAAAAATGCAGTAAACAGGCTCTAGGCATGTTCTAAATACTGTTTCTAACCCAGATATCAACTTTTGCAGTCAAGAAAAAGCCAAAAAGTAGGCGGCAATGCAGTTTTTCTAATAAATAAATCACAAGAAAATACTTAAAATCTCAAAAGTGGCTCCTTTCTTCTCTCAGAGTTTTCTCCTCTTGGTAGGTGCTTCAGCAACAACTATCAAGCCTGGAAAGATGCCAATACCATGTGGCTGCAGGGTTGTAAGAGTGAGAGATCAAGGAGTTTGGAATTGACCCAAAATGGCCAATAAAACTACAGTTTCTAGGCAGTAACCACTCCTACAGGAACAAGCAGGCTACTCAGTGTTAACCACTGCCACTGGTGAACACATTGACTTCCCTTTAGCCCAAGCAAGCACTGGCCTCCAAGAAACTTACAAACAGTTCAGAACTGCAACCCTGCAATTGAACTTACTTTTAAATTAGAGAAAGTGGGAAAATAGCAAGCTTTTTTGTTTTTTTTTAGTTTTTGTATAAGGATAGCAGAGACACACAAGTAGCAAACTAGTCAGAACAGTGCAATAAATCACACCAACACGTGTGTGCTAGGTCAGAGGCAGGAAAAATGCAATTTAAGAAAAAAACAGTTTTAAATTAAGTGCAACACAAAAAAATGCAGTAAACAGGCTCTAGGTATGCTCTAAATACTGTTTCTAACCCAGATATCAAATTATGCAATCAGAAAATGCTGAAAAGTAGGCGGCAATACAGTTTTTCTAAGAAATAAATCTCAAGAAAATACTTAAAATCTCAAAAGTGGCTCCTTTCTTCTGTCAGCATTTTCTCATCTTGGTAGGTGCTTCAGCAACAACTATCAAGCCTGGAAAGATCCCAAAACCACACAGCTGCAGGGTTTTAAGAGAGAGAGATCAAGGAGTTTGGAATTGACACAAAATGGCCAATAAAACTACAGTTTCTAGGCAGTAACCACTCCTACAGGGACAGGCAGGCTGCTCAGTGTTAACCACTGCCACTGGTGAACACAGAGACTTCCCTTTAGCCCAAGCAAGCACTGGCCTCCAAGAAACTTACAAACAGTTCAGAACAGCAACTCTGTAATTGAACTTACTTTTAAATTAGAGAAAGTGGGAAAATAGCAAGATTTTTTTGTTTTTTTGTTTTTGTTTAAGGATAGCAGAGACACACAAGTAGCAAACTAGTCAGAACAGTGCAATAAATGACCCCAACACGTGTGTGCTAGGTCAGAGGCAGGAAAATGCAATTTAAGAAAAAACTGTTTTAAATTAAGTGCAACACAAAAAATGCAGTAAACAGGCTCTAGGTATGTTCTAAATACTGTTTCTAACCCAGACATAAACTTTGGCAATCAAGAAAACACCGAAAAGTAGGCGGCAATGCAGTTTTTCTAAGAAATAAATCACAAGAAAATACTTAAAATCTCAAAAGTGACTCCTTTCTTCTCTCAGCATTTTCTCCTCTTGGTAGGTGCTTCAGCAAACACTCTCAAGCCTGGAAAGATACCAAAACCAGGCGGCTACAGGGTTTTAAGAGAGAGAGATCAAGGAGTTTGGAATTGACCCAAAATGGCCAATAAAACTACAATTTCTAGGCAGTAACCACTCCTACAGGGACAAGCAGGCTGCTAAGTGTTAACCACTGCCACTGGTGAGCACAGAGACTTCCCTTTACCCCAAGCAAGCACTGGCCTCCTAGAAACTTACAAACAGTTCAGAACAGAAACTATGTAACTGAACTTACTTTTAAATTAGAGAAAGTGGGAAAATAGCAAGATTTTTTTGTTTTTTGTTTTTGTTTAAGGATAAGAGAGACACACAAGTAGCAAACTAGTCAGAACAGTGCAAAACATGACCTCAACACGTGAGTGCTAAGTCAGAGGCAGGTAAAAAGCAATTTAAGAAAAAACAGTTTTAAATTAAATGCAACACAAATAATGCAGTAAACAGGCTCTAGGTATGTTCTAAATACTGTTTCTAACCCAGATATCAACTTTTCCAATCAAGAAAATGCCGAAAAGTAGGCGTCAATGCAGTTTTTCTAAGAAATAAAGCACAAGAAAATACTTAAAATCTGAAAAGTGGCTCCTTTCATCTCTCAGAGTTTTCTCGTCTTGGTAGGTGCTTCAGCAACAACTATCAAGCCTGGAAAGATGCCAAAAACCACATGGCTGCAGGATTGTAAGAGAGAGACATCAAGGAGTTTGGAAATGACCCAAAATGGCCAATAAAACTACAATTTCTAGGCAGTAACCACTCCTACAGGGACATGCAGGCTGCTCAATGTTAACCACTGCCACTGGTGAACCCACAGACTTCCCTTTAGCCCAAGCAAGCAATGGCTTCCAAGAAACTTACAAACAGTTCAGAACAGCAACTCTGTAATTGAACTTGCTTTTAAATCAGAAAAGGTGGGAAAATAGCATGATTTTTTTTTGTTTGTTTAAGGATAGCAGAGACACACAAGTAGCAAACTAGTCAGAACAGTGCAATAAATTACCCCAACACGTGTGTGCTAGGCCAGAGGCAGGAAAAATTCAATTTAAGAAAAAACAGTTTTAAATTAAGTGCAACAAAAAAATGCAGTAAACAGCCTCTAGGTATATTTTAAATACGGTTTCTAACCCAGATATCAACTTTTGCAATCAAGAAAATGCCGAAAAGTAGGCAGCAATGCAGTTTTTCTAAGAAATAAATCACAATAAAATACATAAAATCTCAAAAGTGGCTCCTTTCTTCTCTCAGAGTTTTCTCCTCTTGGTAGGTGCTTCAGCAACAACTACCAAGCCTGGTAAGATCCCAAAACCACACAGCTGCAGGGTTTTGAGAGAGAGATCAAGGAGTTTGGAAGTGACACAAAATGGCCAATAAAACTACAATTTCTAGGCAGTAACCACTCCTACAGGGACAGGCAGGCTGCTCAGTGTTAACCACTGCCACTGGTGAACACAAAGACTTCCCTTTAGCCCAAGCAAGCACTGGCCTCCAAGAAACTTACAAACAGTTCAGAACAGCAGCTCTGTAATTGAACTTTTAAATTAGAGAAAGTGGGAAAATAGCAAGATTTTTTTGTTTTTTTGTTTTTGTTTAAGGATAGCAGAGACACACAAGTAGCAAACTAGTCAGAACAGTGCAATAAATGACCCCAACACGTGTGTGCTAGGCCAGAGGCAGGAAAAATTCAATTTAAGAAAAAACAGTTTTAAATTAAGTGAAACAAAAAAATGCAGTAAACAGCCTCTAGGTATATTCTAAATACGGTTTCTAACCCAGATATCAACTTTTGCAATCAAGAAAATGCCGAAAAGTAGGTGGCAATGCAGTTTTTCTAAGAAATAACTCACAATAAAATACATAAAATCTCAAAAGTGGCTCCTTTCTTCTCTCAGAGTTTTCTCCTCTTGGTAGGTGCTTCAGCAACAACTATCAAGCCTGGAAAGATGCCAATACCATGCGGCTGCAGGGTTGTAAGAGAGAGAGATCAGGGAGTTTGGAATTGACCCAAAATGGCCAATAAAACTACAGTTTCTAGGCAGTAACCACCCCTACAGGAACAGGCAGGCTGCTCAGTGTTAACCACTGCCACTGGTGAACACAGAGACTTCCCTTTAGCCCAAGCAAGCACTGGCCTCCAAGAAACTTACAAACAGATCAGAACAGCAACCCTGCAATTGAACTTACTTTTAAATTAGACAAAGTGGGAAAATAGCAAGATTTTTTTGTTTTTTTAGTTTTTGTATAAGGATAGCAGAGACACACAAGTAGCAAACTAGTCAGAACAGTGCAATAAATGACACCAACATGTATGTGCTAGGTCAGAGGCAGGAAAAATGCAACTTAAGAAAAAAACAGTTTTAAATTAAGTGCAACACAAAAGATGCAGTAAACAGGCTCTAGGTATGCTCTAAATACTGTTTCTAACCCAGATATCAAATTATGCAATCAAGAAAATGCTGAAAAGCAGGCGGCAATACAGTTTTTCTAAGAAATAAATTTCAAGAAAATACTTAAAATCTCAAAAGTGGCTCCTTTCTTCTCTCAGCATTTTCTCCTCTTAGTAGGTGCTTCAGCAACAATTATCAAGCCGGGAAAGACGCCAAAACCACACGGCTGCAGGGTTTTAAGAGAGAGAGATCAGGGAGTTTGGAATTGACCTAAAATGGCCAATAAAACTACAGTTTCTAGGCATTAACCACTCCTACAGGGACAGGCAGGCTGCTCAGTGTTAACCACTGCCACTGGTGAACCAGAGACTTCCCTTTCGCCCAAGCAAGCACTGGCCTCCAAGAAACTTACAAACAGTTCAGAACAGCAACTCTGTAATTCAACTTACTTTTAAATTAGAGAAAGTGGGAAAATAGCAAGATTTTTTTATTTTTTTGTTTTTGTTTAAGGATAGCAGAGACACACAAGTAGCAAACTAGTCAGAACAGTGCAATAAATGACCACAACACGTGTGTGCTAGGTCAGAGGCAGGAAAATGCAATTTAAGAAAAAACTGTTTTAAATTAAGTGCAACACAAAAAATGCAGTAAACAGGCTCTAGGTATGTTCTAAATACTGTTTCTAACCCAGAGATAAACTTTGGCAATCAAGAAAACACCGAAAAGTAGGCGGCAATGCAGTTTTTCTAAGAAATAAATCACAAGAAAATACTTAAAATCTCAAAAGTGGCTCCTTTCTTCTCTCAGCATTTTCTCCTCTTGGTAGGTGCTTCAGCAACAACTATCAAGCCTGGAAAGATACCAAAACCAGGCGGCTACAGGGTTTTAAGAGAGAGAGAGATCAAGGAGTTTGGAATTGACCCAAAATGGCCAATAAAACTACAATTTCTAGGCAGTAACCACTCCTACAGGGACAAGCAGGCTGCTAAGAGTTAACCACTGCCACTGGTGAGCACAGAGACTTCCCTTTAGCCCAAGTAAGCACTGGCCTCCAAGAAACTTACAAACAGATCAGAACAGCAACCCTGCAATTGAACTTACTTTTAAATTAGACAAAGTGGGAAAATAGCAAGATTTTTTGTTTTTTTTAGTTTTTGTATAAGGATAGCAGAGACACACAAGTAGCAAACTAGTCAGAACAGTGCAATAAATGACACCAACATGTATGTGCTAGGTCAGAGGCAGGAAAAATGCAACTTAAGAAAAAAACAGTTTTAAATTAAGTGCAACACAAAAAATGCAGTAAACAGGCTCTAGGTATGCTCTAAATACTGTTTCTAACCCAGATATCAAATTATGCAATCAAGAAAATGCTGAAAAGCAGGCAGCAATACAGTTTTTCTAAGAAATAAATTTCAAGAAAATACTTAAAATCTCAAAACTGGCTCCTTTCTTCTCTCAGCATTTTCTCCTCTTGGTAGGTGCTTCAGAACAACTATCAAGCCTGGAAAGACATGAAAACCAGGCGGCTACAGGGTTTTAAGAGAGAGAGATCAAGGAGTTTGGAATTGACCCAAAATGGCCAATAAAACTACAATTTCTAGGCAGTAACCACTCCTACCGGGACAGGCAGGCTGCTCATTGTTAACCACTGCCACTGGTGAACACAGAGACTTCCCTTTAGCCCAAGCAAGCACTGGCCTCCAAGAAACTTACAAACAGTTCAGAACAGCAACTCTGTAATTGAACTTTTAAATTAGAGAAAGTGGGAAAATAGCAAGATTTTTTTTTTTTTTTGTTTTTAAGGATAACAGAGACACACAAGTAGCAAACTAGTCAGAACAGTGCAATAAATGACCCCGACACGTGTGTGCAAGGTGAGAGGCAGGAAAAATGCAATTTAAGAAAAAAAAGTTTTTAATTAAGTGCAACACAAAAAATGCAGTAAACAGGCTGTAGGTATATACAAAATACTGTTTCTAACCCAGATATCAACTTTTGCAATCAAGAAAACGCCGAAAAGTAAGTGGCAATGCAGTTTTTCTAAGAAATAAAGCACAAGAAAATACTTAAAATCTCAAAAGTGACTCCTTTCTTCTCTCAGCGTTTTCTCCTCTTGGTAGGTGCTTCAGCAACAACTATCAAGCCTGGAAAGACGCCAAAACCACGCGGCTGCAGGGTTTTAAGAGAGAGAGATCAAGGAATTGGAATTTACCTAAAGTGGCCAATAAAACTTTTAGTTATGTACTTACCATAACTTCGGATGTATGGGATCCATCTCGCCTACATTCACAACAGATGGGTTCGGAGCCGATCCATCGGCTCCGACTCGGCAACTAATACACTAGCACGAAGTCTCTCATTGGCTGGGCTACTCCCTATCCCAGGATGCACTACACCTGCTTCCCCAGATCTTGTTTGTTCGCTTTCATACATCCATGCAAACACAGAAAAACTAGTAGTCACAATAACCAACTAAAGTTCTTCAAGAAAAACGCTAAGAAAAGAGGGACTACAGCTCCTCTAAATCCAAATGGAAGGGGGAAGGAGGGTGGGTACTTATGAATGTAGGCGAGATGGATCCCATACATCCGAAGTTATGGTAAGTACATAACTAAAAGATGTAATGGGATCCTATCTCGCCTACATTCACAACAGATGGGACAGCGTCCCTAGCACCTACATCCCGGGTGGCTCATTGGAACACACTCCTGAGAACTGTGGAACCAAAGGAAGCTCTGCCTCGAGAAACCACATCCAATTTGTAATGAGAAATGAAAGTGTGCGGGGAAGTCCAGGTTGCCGCAGCACAAATATCATCTATTGATAACTTGGAGTGAAAAGCTACGGAAGTAGCCATTGCTCTGGTAGAATGAGCCTTGACTGGAAAGGGAAGGTCTTTGTTAGCTTGTGAATAAATAAAAATGATACAATCTTTAATCCATTTAGATATGGAGGTTTTTGATACTGGTTGACCCAATTTGTTCGCTGCAAAGGAAACAAACAATTGATTAGATTTCCACGTTTGAGCGGTTCTATTCAAATAAAAACGCAGTTGTCTATGTACGTCCAATTGATGCAAAGTATATTCTGCGTTATTAGAGAATTCTGGGAAAAAGACAGGGAGTTCTATAGTTTGTTGCATACAGAAAGAGGAGGCCACTTTTGGTATAAATGCAGGGTTTAATTTCAATGAAACTCTATGCTTGTGAAAAATCAAATAGGGAGGATCAGAACAAAGAGCTTGAAGTTCTGAAACTCACCTGGCAGACGTTATGGCTACTAAAAGGCCGTTTTCCAAGACAGAAATTTTAAATCACAGGTAGCAGCTGGTTCGAAAGGACGGGCAGTTAGGGCAGCAAGAACCATATTCAAATCCCACGGGGGGACAGGATGAGATAAAGGAGGCCTCAGGAGCCAAGCCCCTTTAAGGAAAGCCTTACAAAGTTTGTGAGACATCAATGAAGGTTCAAATGAAGCATGAAAATTAGAAATGGCCGCTAGCTGAACCTTAATGGTAGAAACTGAAGAGCCCGACTGAAAAAGGGAGGCCAGAAAATTCAGAACCTCCGATACTGGTGCAGTGAGAGGATCTATACCCCGTTCTTGAGCCCAGAAAGCAAACCTTTTCCATTTACTGGAATAAAGTTTGATGGTGGAAGGTTTATGAGAAGAAGACAGTATGTGGACCACGTCCAGGGAAAGAGCATTGTCTCAGACTAAGGATGGAAGTGGAGTAACCATGCTGCCAACTTCAGGGACCTGAGAGACGGAAGAAGCCGTCCTGACTGATGAGTCAACAGGTCTGGCACCGGATCCAGAAACCATGGACCTTCTATCGCATGCCTCTGTAGGAAAGGAAACCAAACTTGATGAGGCCAGTGCGGGGCAATCAAAATCATCTCGCTCTCCATGTAAATGGCCTTCTGTATCACCCTCGGTAAGAGGGGAACGGAGGAAGGCGAGAGAAGACCTGGGGCCAAATGTGAGTCAGAGCGTCCCTGGGAATCTGTCCCTGAGAAGGGAACAGTGTGAAGAACTCTCTGCATTTCGCATTGTGAGGGCTGGCAAACAGGTCGCAGCAAGGATGACCCCATCTGTCAAGATTTTCGCAGCTATACCCTGGTTGAGGGACCATTAGGGTAAAAGAATGGTCCTGCTTAATCTGTCTGCAATCACAATGGACTTCCCGTATGTGCGTTGCCATTAGAAAGCGGTTGGTAGCTACCGCAGTGCCAAAGTCTCATGGCTTCTCTGCATAGTGGGTAAGACCTGGTTCCACCTTGCTTGTTTATGTACCATACCACCGACATGTTGTCGGATAGGATAGCAATCGGGCCCTGTGGGAGAGCGTGATGGAGAGCTTGGAGTACCAATAGTACCGCCTCATCTCCAGGACATTGATATGCAATGCGTTTCCTGGATCTGCCATGTGCCTTGACTGACCTGTCCAGGTAATGACCCCCACCCTACCTGGGAGGCGTCCGTAGTCACAGTGGCAACGTGGACGTTAGGTATAAAGGGTCGCCTGGTCGAGATTTGATTGGAGAAGCCACCAATGCAGATCTCAACGGCAACTTTCCGTGATTATGATTAAGTGGTTCAAGGGAAGTTCCTGATAAGACCATTGAACCGAAG
>NW_025049761.1:0-14186 GCF_019279795.1 Protopterus annectens
GTTGATGTCTTATTGGACATCATTTTGACCAACAATTATTTTTGTTTCCAAAATGATCTTTACCTACAGAAACAAGGAGTTGCTATGGGCTCTCCTTGTGGTGGCAGCTTTGCCAACATTGTGATGGCATATTGGGAGAAAAACTATGTGTTTAATAACACTACCTTTATGCCTCTCATCAAATTTTACACAAGATTTCTTGACGACATATTTATTTTATTTAGAGGCAATGCTGATACAGCAAATGAACTGGTCGAATATTTAAATAGTTCTACTACCTTCCTTGGGTTTCCTTTCAACTTCCAGACTGGTAGTATTGATTACCTTGATGTGAAACTAATCAAGGATTTAGATCATAACAGGTATATATATCAAAAATTCACAGAAAAGACACATATTGCAATGCATTTTTACACTTTTCCAGCTCACATCCTCTTCAACAAAAGCGCTCTATAGTCAAAGGCCAAATAATAAGGGCCGCTAGGATGGTGTCTTGCGACAACGACTTTGAAGATGAATGCAATCTTCTTGGGGGCATGTTTCAACAAAGAGGATATCCTTTATCCTTAGTTGAAGCAATTACTAATGAAGTATGCCTGAAAAGGGCTAATAAGTTTATTATGCCTATATTAAATCAGTGTGTAAGGCCAGTCACCTATGACTTGGAGTCGAATGACATCATTGAAACAGATGAGGATTGTAAGTCTGGTGAAACAGAGCGTGGAACATCCACTAACGCCTTTGAATATAGTTTCATTACCCCATTTAGTGCTGATAGTGTACTTATTAGAATTATAATATATAAAAATTGGGAAATATTAAGGCTTGATAAAATGTTAGCAGATTTGATTTGATCGAAAGTTTGCTTGTTTGTTTGTTTAATTTAACTGTGGAGGCTGCCCACTAAAGTGTTCTGGCCTATGTAACTAATTTATCACTGTTTCTGCATTTTCTGTGTGTTTCTACCAAAAAAACAAAAAAATAATCCTTGTTTTCCCGCCTTCCTCGACTAGTTTAGACCAGTTTACAGGCATTGCTGTATTCTGGGCTGTGGTGTAGTTCCTTTGTTGTCCATTACCTTACTTGGATAGAAGGAAGTTTCTTTGCTCACCAGTGGGAGTGCGGAGACTTGAGCAGCCTACCTGGCCTTGGGGGAAGTGACCTCAGCACAAGAAGCTGTAGTAATTGGTTGTTTGGGACCATTTCCAGCTCTTTTGTAGTTCACTGTTTAAAATCCGCCTCTGGGCGTTTTTTTCTGGCTATACTGCTCAGACAAGCTCCACGTGGGTTTACAGAGTGGTCCTAGCAGCAGGGAACTCAGAAAAGTGACTACCTTCTGGATTTAAGTATCTTTGCTTTTTTTCACTTGAAATAGCTTCTGTAGCTTACCTTGAACTAGCCTGAACTGTTATTTAACTGATTGCTGCATTATTTTAAAATCTGCACTTAAAGTTACATTTTAGTCTAATTTGATCGAAAGTTTGCTTGTTTGTTTGTTTAATTTAACTGTGGAGGCTGCCCACTAAAGTGTGCTAGCCTGTGTAACTAATTTATCACTGTTTCTGCATTTTCTGTGTGTTTCTACCAAAAAAACAAAAAAACAAAAAATAATCCTTGTTTTCCCGCCTTCCTCGACTAGTTTAGACCAGTTTACAGGCATTGCTGTATTGTGGGCTGTGGTGTAGTTCCTGTGTTGTCCATTACCTTACTTGGATAGAAGGAAGTTTCTTTGCTCACCAGTGGGAGTGGGGAGCCTTGAGCAGCCTACCTGGCCTTGGGGGAAGTGACCTCAGCACAAGAAGCTGTAGTAATTGGTTGTTTGGGACCATTTCCAGCTCTTTTGTAGTTCACTGTTTAAAATCCACCTCTGGGCATTTTTTTCTGGCTATACTGCTCAGACTAGCTCCAAGTGGGTTTACAGAGTGGTCCTAGCAGCAGGGAACTCAGAAAAGCGACTACCTTCTGGATTTAAGTATATTTGCTTTTTTTCACTTTAAATAGCTTCTGTAGCTTACCTTGAACTAGCCTGAACTGTTATTTAACTGATTGCTGCATTATTTTAAAATCTGCACTTAAAGTTACATTTTAGTCGAATTTGATCGAAAGTTTGCTTGTTTGTTTGTTTAATTTAACTGTGGAGGCTGCCCACTAAAGTGTGCTAGCCTGTGTAACTAATTTATCACTGTTTTTGCATTTTCTGTGTGTTTTTACCAAAAAAACAAAAAAACAAAAAAATAATCCTTGTTTTCCCACCTTCCTCAACTAGTTTAGACCAGTTTACAGGCGTTGCTGTATTCTGGGCTGTGGTGTAGTTCCTGTGCTGTCCATTACCTTACTTGGATAGAAGGAAGTTTCTTTTCTCACCAGTGGGAGTGGGGAGCCTTGAGCAGCCTACCTGGCCTTGGGGGAAGTGACCTCAGCACAAGAAGCTGTAGTAATTGGTTGTTTGGGACCATTTCCAGCTCTTTTGTAGTTCACTGTTTAAAATCTGCATTTGCACGGCTTTGCACGGTCGTACGCATAGCGCAGCGCCGGTTAAACAAGGTTAAACTTTTCTGGCTCCGCCAAGTCTGTTCTTCAAATTTTCCCTTAAGGAAGCTCTACTCTTAGTATAACCAGACTACTCACTGTATTATAAGCCTAGCACTTGTTCTCAATACTTCTCTACTAAGTAAGCACTCGTACTAAGTAAAGCACTACATCTACTTACCACCCCTGTGAATACCCACTTCCCTTAAAGGTATACCACTCCCTTATACTGTTCTAGCATGTCGAGTGGTAGATTACTGGTGTCGCCTCCAGTTCAGCTGGTCAATCTGGGCATCTTGAGACAATGCTACAATTGTCTCATGTACACAGACAACCCTCTCCTCCTCCCAACAAACACAAATACATGTGAGAGATGCAACTATATAGCCAAACTGGAGGCTGAACTCTTTCAACTCAGGGCTGGCATGACCAGACAGGAGGAGATGGCAACCACACACACAACAATCCCAGTCCCACATAGACCTACCACAACTGCAAACCAAACACATAAAACACAAAGACATACTGGAGGCTCTAATAAAAACTTACCAAAACAACAGAGGCTCCCAAAGCAGACATCAAAATCCACCACATCAAAACAAAACACATGCAACACATACTTCAATAAATCAGTGTGTCGACCAATCGCAGCCCTTAAGGCCAAACACCTTGCCTGATACACTAGTAATAGGTGACTCCATAGTCAGACACACTGATGTCCCACTGACCAGGCTGAACAAGGAGAAGGTGACTGTGAGCTGTCTATCGGGAGCTAGGATCCGCCACATAACACACGCACTCAGGTCACTCCAAAGCAAGTACAAATATGACTCCGTCATTGTCCATGCTGGTGTGAATGACCTGAGATGTACCTCCCTGGACTGCATGAAAAGAGACATGGAGGAGCTCTCCGATTATGTAGCCCAGGCTGGTATGACCCTGACCCTGAGCAGCATCTTGCCCTCACCAAGAATGATACCACAATACAAAGACAAGATGATCAGCTTTAACAATTGGCTCAAGTACTGGTGTCATTCTAAGGGGATCCAATGTCTGTCTGCCTGGGATGATATGTTGGACAAGCCATGCTGCTTCGCAAGGGATGACTTACACTTGTCACCACTGGGCTTCCGGATATTGGCTAAGGCTCTTGCCACCCCCATAGTGCCTTTTTTAGGCAAGGCTCAAAAGACAAACCCACCTCCTTAGAAAACAAAAATGGAAAAAAACTAAGGGTAATGCTGCTCAACGCCAGAAGTCTAAATCTCAAGATGCAGGCACTTGATGCACTCCTCAGTATGGAGAACATCGACGTCTGTGCAGTAACTGAAACCTGGTTCAAGGCTCCTGAGAGCACCCCAGCGCTACCAGGCTATACCTCGTATCATGCTTTTCGGCCCCAAAACCCGGGCCAAACCACAAAGGGAGGGGGAGTGTCCATATTCATAAAGGACACCCACACCTCCGGGTTAGTAGCAACACATGAAGCATCAGAGACCATACAGGTGCAACTAACCATAGGCAAAACTGCTATACAACTGGTAGCATGTTACAGACCACCCTCCCAATCTCAAGAACCCCACTCAGCCTTCCTGAAGACATTGGAGGATATGAATGTATCACAAAATACCATCATACTGGGAGACTTCAACTACCCAAACATAGATTGGGTACATTATTCTAGCCCTAATACCCTAGCCCAAAGGTTCCTGGAATTCATAAATTCAAATGCACTGGAACAACTAGTCACCTCTCCCACTAGGGAGATAATATACTAGACCTGATCATCACAAACATGGGGACAAAATGCTCCACACCGAAGTATACCCCTCACTAGTGAGATCTGACCACAAACTAATCACCCTGGACATACATATCCCACCTCCACCCCCAGCACAAAGACCACAGTGAAAAACTTCTCAAAGCAGACTTCACTCTTCTTAAGACTGAGATGGTATCCTTTAAGCCCACTGTGCCAGTGGATACCACATCCCACAATGCCGAATCCTTCACAAATGCTTTCTATGGACATCTCCAAGAATGCATGGATCATGCAATCCCAAACAAATCCAGGTCCCTCTCCACCAAATGTAAGCATCCTGTCTGGTGGACCTCAGCCATAAACAAATTGTATAACAAAGAAGGAAGCTACTGCACGTCAGAGCAAATCCCATGAAGGGAAGACATCTCTGATCAACATTAGCAGAAAACTCGTTCTCTCATAAAAACATCCAAGGCAAACTTTGAGAAAAAATCGCTAAGGACACTAAAGATAACCACAAAGCCTTCTTCAGCTATGTTAGAAACCTGGTGAAACCCTCAGATATGCTCAGAGTTGGTTCACAACAACAAAAAATACACTGAACCCACAGATATTGAAAACATTCTGGCTGACAGGTTCAGTGCAAATTTCTTGCCTCCTTCACCCCCAAAAGAAGAAATACTTATCCCAGCTGAATGTAATCTCCTGTCATCTCAGATGTCCAAGTGAGAACCGCCCTAAACAAAGCAAAAAACACAGCATCAATGGGACCTGACGGTATCCCGGGGTGCGTGTTACGTGAACTCCAAGAGGAGCTAAACCCACACATAAAAATGCTATTTAACCTTAGCCTTACTTTGGGATATGTACCTGAACACTGGCGTACAGCAACAGTGGTCCCACTCCACAAGGGGGTGCCTCTACAGACCCTGGAAACTACCGCCCCATAAGCTTGACTAGCCTGGTCTGCAAAGCTATGGAAAGAATCATTATGGAACTCATAAACAAAGACATAGGGGACCTACAGACGCTTGACCCCACCCAGTTCGGCTTTGTAAAGGGCAGATCCTGCCTTTTAAACCTGGTTGACTTTTTCGAAACAGTCACTAGAGCCATTGATAAGGGCAAAGCAGTCCATACAGCATACCTGGACTTGGCTAAGGCCTTCGATACAATACCCCACACAGGCATCATAGATAAGCTAAACAGCTTAAAAGTAAACCCTTATGTCACTAGATAGGTTGCAAACTGGATAAAGGACAGAACCCATAAAGTTAAAATCGCTGGAGCAATGTCAGACTCAAAGCCAGTCACAAGTGGTGTCCCACAGGGATCTGTCCTGGGACCCCTCTTGTTCGGCATTTATTTCTCAGATGTTAAAGCAAACATGGGAGGGCTGTGGCTGACAAAGTTCTCAGATGACTGCAAACTAGGCACCATAGTCGATACACCAGCAGATACACATATCCTACAAAAAGGCCTCACTGAAACGGACAACTGGTGCCGTAGTCACGGCCTTAAACTAAATGCCAAAAAATGTATAGTCATCCCTTTTGGAAAAAACAAAGTACCCACAAATTATCACATACACAGCCACCCACTGAGTACGGAAAAAGTAATCAGAGACCTAGGGACCCAAGTAGACAACGACCTCTCATTTGACACCCACGTTGCCAAGGTGGTTAGAAAAACATTCTACCTTGCACACCTCATCGTGAAGGGTTTCACATCCAGATCCAAGGATGTCATTGTACCCCTATATTCCTCCCTCATCAGACCCATGATTGAGTACAATGCCCCATTTGGTATGGACCTCACCCGGCACTTGCAACAGCTGGAGAGACCACAAAAGTACCTCACCAAAAGGATCAAGGGTCTCCAACATATGTCTTATTCTGCCAGACTAGAGAAACTTCACCTCTATTCAGTAGCATACCGCCTGCTCAGAGGTGATCTCTGCCTGACGTACAAGGCCATGTCCAATCAGGATCTGATGGACATGCTCCACCTCATAAAATCCAAATCCATCAGGACCACGAGAGCTAAAGACTTAAACCTCGGCACAAGTATGAATAGGACATGCTGGAGGGATAGATTCATAACCCAGAGGCTTCCCATGCTTTGGAACAGGATCCCAGTTCGTATTAGGCAGAGCCCCTCACAGACTCTCTTCAAGAGAAATCTTGATGAGTGGATGGGAGATCGTAAGTTTACCCCAGGGGTCACATCTGTGTCACTGCTAGACAGGGGCACAGTAAACTAATTCTATTATATAAGGGGACCTTCACTGTGTCACTACTAGACAGAGGCACAGTATTCTAGATTTATTCTGTACATTTTTTGTACCACTTCATGGGGTGGCAAAAGCCACATCACTATGGCTAGGCTTACAAATGCCCCAGGGCAGATAGCCTAGTACTATACTATGAAACTATGAAATTTAACGAAACTCCCAAGATCATATTTAAGACAGGAACAAATTTAAAATCAATTCTAGAGTCCAATACGTGCAGGAGTCTCAATAGATGGTCAGGTATGTCTATTTGCGGCTGCTGCAGTATGTGTAAATTTGTGACCACAGGCAACTCATTCATCATTAATGGTATAAAGTACAAAATAAAATACAATTTAAACTGTAATTCAAAAATGGTAGTCTACGTTGCACTCTGTTCCTCATGTAAAGCATTTTACATTGGGAAAACAGAGCATAGACTAAGAGATAGAGTCTATGAACATAGTTATGCAATAAATACAAATAAAAATGTAAATGCCTTGGCCAGGCATTGCACGGAAAATGGGGGGCATAAATTTAGCTTCATGGCAATAGATCAAGTCCAGTCTAACATTCGAGGTGGCCCTTACAATTTAATCCTGGAAGAATGTGAATTAACATGGCAAATAAGACTAAATGCTTTTGCTGAACCAGGTCTAAATGACCATTGTAATATACAATGTATTCTAAGACTCAAAAGTTTAGATAGGAAGTAAATAACTCCATATTCTTTTCAAGTTAAGGTTAGGTGTACCAACATGTCCCTGCAGAAATGTTATGCATCACACATTCTCTGTGTGTGGATTCATATAAGCTTAAATTTTCTACATTATCCATGGTTTACAGGTGGGATAGATGTTTTTATATGTTGTATTAGTTGGCAGTTTATAACAAATGTAACACTATAGTTTTAAGCCATTTAAAACTATTATAAGATATTTTATAAGTTTTAATAAGGTACTATTTTTTGTTGTACTATTTTTTGTTGAATTAATACACCATTTAGGTAGAATCATGTGACTGTATTCTTGCTATTTAATGGCTACGTGTTGTTTATCAATGTAATCTGAAGAAGTTACCTTAACAAGGTGATGAAAAGCGCTTTATTAAATTGTATTTTTGGAAGTGGTTTGTGGAACATTATATTGAACCAGGTGCCATTGGTTTCCTTGGAGCTTTGTGTTCACTTTTGCTGTGTTTGATAGTCCTTGACATGGACATTGCCTGGGATGTGCATGTCCCACAATAATGTACAGTGACATGTACAGGTGTACCTGGTTTGGCCGGCACATGTTGTGTACACAGACTGTTATCCTCAGATATGCCAGTACTGGCCTGGTGTGGCAGAACCTGCTTATAATCAGCAGGTTGACCATGCACCTGCATTGATAGCATGATACAGGTATTCCCTCGTGTCAGTGGCATCAGTCCATACAGGGCACATGTGTATGGCATTGTGTGGCCTCTGTGGATCACATTTGATGTCACCACATATGTTGCAGGCATCCAGTGGGAAACATAGTGAAGGAACATTGTCCACAATTATGTGCCTATTGTACTGCTGTACAGGGTGCCATGTCCTCTGCAGCCCATTGCAATTACACCATGCCTGCTATCTGTCAACAATGTGCAGGGTACTAGCAACATAGCGGGATACTCTAGGCAAGTGTGTTTGTGTATGACACATGGGTTTAGAACATATTACGGGTACTAGAAATGTTGCATACTTTGTTCACCAGGCCTTTTGCCAGATGCATAGCTTGCCAACACAGTCCTGTGGCTGACTGACTGACAGCTGTACTCCTCATGAAGTGGGCATCGTGACATACGACGGACGCCATATAAGAAAAATACAAAATCCACTTCCTAACATGTCCACTGGTTAGACATACACAGCCACCTCCACACAGGCTCTGACAGTCAAACACAGACCTGCCATTTCCTGGAATTGGACCCCTACCTAACTAGTGTATTACACTACAGCAATATGCAATTACAGCACATGCTACAGAGTATACTGGGTTACAGTAGTCCTAGAGGTTTATTCCTAGGTGGGTGACATCAGCAGGATTGCCAAAGATGGTCACGTGAATTGTACAGAGTGTGCATACTCTATAAAGCACTGTTCTAGTCTCAGGCAGACAGAGACACACACACACAGTTAGACTCTCTCAGAATAGAACCCCTACCTACTCTAGTTATTCACACTACAGTAATACACAGTTACAACATGCACTACAGAGAATACTGGGTTACAGTAGTCCTAGAGATGTATTCTCAAAATAGAACCCCTACCTAACTAGTTTTTTACACTACAGCAATATGCAGTTACATCATGCGCTACGGAGAATAGTGGGTTATAGCACTCCTAGAGAAGTATTCCTAGGTGGGTGACATGAGCAGGATTGCCAAAGGTGATCATGTGAATTGTACAGAGTGTGCATACTCTAAAAACTATTGTTCTTGTCTCAGGCAGACAGACACACACACACACACAGTTGGACACTCGAAATAGAACCCCTACCTAACTAGTTTTTCACACTACAGCAATATGGAGTTACAGCACGCGCTATGGATAATAGTGAGTTACAGCAATCCTAGAGGTGTATTCCTAGGTGGGTGACATAAGCAGGATTGCCAAAGGTGATCATGTAAATTGTACAGAATGTACATACTCTAAAAACCATTGTTCTTGTCTCAGGCAGACAGAGACACACAGTTGGACTCTCTCAGAAAAGAACCCCTACCTAAATAATTTTCCACACTACAGCAATACACAGTTACAGCATGTCCTATGGAGGATACTGGGTTACAGCAGTCCTAGAGGTGTATTCCTAGGTGGGTGACATCAGCAGGATTGCCAAAGCAGGGCATTCCATGTGTACTGCGGCCCATACATGTCTGTTACCTGCATGTACCCACTGCTTACTGTCACAAAAACACATTTACACCTGCTTAAAAGTGTTATATACAGTCCTAATTGACAGTATCAACAAGGCTTGCAAGACCTGAACCCTGGACCATGTATACCGAGGTCACTGGACGTACCACTAAGCCATCTGGTCTAGACATATGTTGCATGGAGTCTATAATGCACATCCTACCACAAGTATTCCACAGTACAGAAAACAAATGGGTCGGTCCCTTTGTGTACAGATGTACAGTACCCTAGAATGTACTGTACTCTGTGAAACAACAGAGACAAGTCTACATCGGTACAACTGTCAAAAGTACATATATATATATATATATGCACCTACGGGATGTGTATACACACACACACACACACACACACACACACACATATATATATATATATATATATATATATATATATATATATATATATATATATATATATATATATATGCATATACACAGACACAGCCATAGCATATATATATATATATATATATATGTATATATATATATATATACATATATATATATATATATATATTATATATACATATACATCTCTGAATGCCCTTTGTGACACAGAAGGGTTCCAAAGGAACTGACGTGTACACAAAATAGAGGCATCACCTGTGTCATAACATTTAAATCATAAGCAGTTCGCCAGAGAAGGGGTGGTTGTTGTGTATGTGGAGTTTGGGATGGAGAATGATGGCTATTGTAATCTACCCCGGGGATTGTGGAGTTACTGTGGGGGAATGATGGGTATGGACCTACACCATGGGCAACCACTTCGGTGTCACTGCTTGACAGTGTCACAGGAAAATAACATACCCAACTGTAGTTGTGCATGACCGTGTATTCTTTACCATTCCTAACTATGTAATACTTTGTAGACACTGGTCACCATGGTTGGCTACCATGGTGTGCAAAAAGACATTACACATGTGTATGCCTGGCTACAGAGTAGTCACACACACAAATATGCACACACATGCCAGTATTGCGCATACACGTCATGCCTATGTAAAGGTAACTAGTACAGTGGTATGCAGTTGGGGTATGTGCCACAGAACATATACACTTACACTTACTGATGCCACGTCTGAGCTGGGTGACATCACAAGACTGATTACTCGCAGTGGGGAGGGGGGGGGAGAGAGAGGTTTAGCAGTTGACAAGGATAAAGGCCAGTGCAAAAGGAGGTATTGCATTGGAATGCAGCAAAACCCGCTGCCATGACAGGATGCTGACACATATACACACACAACCACACTCATCCATTTACTGACACACACAGGCTTTGGCTAAGACACACAAACACAGTTGCCAGGGGTGGGATCAGAACTCCTGCCTATCTAATGGTCATGATCACAGTACTACGCAGGTACGAGATGTGCCACAGAGATTACACATTCCAAGGCAGTCAGACCACCCTTCTACAATTGAGGACAACACCAGGGAGACTGACAGTCACGAAGTATATAGCTGTAGACCTGTGTGTTTAAAGTAGGTATCCATTGCAACCTGTATGCACAAACAAGACACATCATCCGCAGGTAGGCCTGAGAGGTATAGTTGTAACAAACAGAAACCTGAACCGGAGTATGGCCATCTGCAGAATGGACAACTAGTATCACTATACAGGGTTACAGTGGGCATGCTCATACACTTAGTAGCACAGGGCTGTCTGGGATGCACTATGACTACAACTACACAAGGCTTTACTGGGCATGCTCATACACTTAGTAACAAAGGGCTTGTTGGATGCACTGACTCAAATTACACAAGGTGGCAGTGGGTATGCTCATACACTTAGTAGCACAGGGCTGTTTGGGATGCACTCTGATTCTAAACACTGAAGGCCACAGTGTGCATGCTCAAACACTCACATGTACAGCATACATTGTAATGGACTCCTATTGTAAACACACAGATTAACAGCTAGGTACATCTTACCTGTCAGTATATATGCACATCATACTGGTTTACTACCTGATACCTGTATGTGGCCTGTAAATGATATATCTGTGTCTGTGCTGTGTGATACACGTGCATACATGCACATGATGTACTAACATATATATGTTACGTATACACATTCATGCATGTGTGGACATGATAATCAATAGATTACCTGGGTCACACAGGTGGATGCTACCTACAGCATGTGTCACACACCTTGCTGCCCTGAAAGGCATACATTGATAGCAGGTTGTGGACAGTGGCGTTATATGTGGAACAGTGGCATGCGGAATCATAATGTGTGAGCCACCTTGTGTAATGGTACTGAGGTGCAGGTGACAAGATGATCTCTCCCAGCTGTGGTAGTAGTTGTCATTATTACCAGGACTGTTACCCTAAGTATATCTCCCATTGGTCATATACACAGGTTCTGCCACTGTCCGTCATCCTACATGGGGCATATGCTACCAAGCACATGAATGCCATGCGCAGTGATGTCATGGTACAGGTGTCAACTGCTAGACCAGAACAATGAGCCAATGTACTGCTGTTATTATGAGGTCGTCCAGTGTCTGTCATTCTGGCCTGTCATGACTGTATGATGAGCCTTCAACACAGAGCAAATGCATCCATGTTACACGTGTATGTGGATAATACCTAGGTCGCATTTACCCATATAGCCATATTCCAAGGCAAATGTCCTACACACAGAAGTAAGACCCGACACCTACATGACAATTGCATTGGATGCCTATGCTAACCCGTGCTAGACGTGTGGCTTTAGTAATCCATTAGCTCAATATAGAATCGACAATGGAGAATACCGACATCTGTGCAGTGAAGAACACCTGACTGAAGGCTCTGTAGTGCACAATTGCACTACCACCATATAACTCAGATCCAGACTTGTGGGCCATAACAGTGGTATGGACCATACCAGGTGGTGGTGTATACATATTCATAAAGGCTACTCACATGTACGGACCACTACTCTGACATAACGTAGCACAGATGAGTCAGGTACAGGTGACAGTGGCAAATGCAGCATCCTAGGTTGTATCCACATATGCATCCACCACCTTGTTGCCAGACTACCAACACACATCCATATGTGGTATGACATAATATTGTGGAACAACAGATACCACTCAATTGGTGGACTGTATCTAGGCCTACATCAACTGTGCAATGTACACATGTACAGACATAGCTGCATAATGTGTTATGCAATGCAATAATACCACTGTTTGCAACCTGTTCAGTTGTACACATACCAGGGCCCCTTGGATGTTGTCAGCATTAACACAGTCAACTGTTGCTGTACAACAGAAACCAACACCCTCATGGTTGGATATGACCTAACCTTACCTGCCCTGGATATGTACATCCCACACTCATACAACATATATCACATTACCATAGCTTTCATTTACCTTTCTAAATACAGGTGGCTACAGCCATTACACACATGCACATAGGAAATAGAATGCTAACAGTACATAACATCCAATATCTATGTTGACAGAGGTAATATCCCCTCTCTACTGGTCACCCATGACACCTATCATATCATACAACACCCCATGTGGCATGTATGACTTTAAACATGTCCACCTAATGCAATGCCTACAAACATACCCAAATAACTGGACCATAGGACCTACACAAGGCCTGTATTGACAGACTCGGGGAAATCCAGCTCTGTACTGTATGTTCCTGAGTAGTCTCAGATGATATGTTCATGACATGTACAGCCATGTGTGGCCACAGGTCCTACATATACCCCCATATCAACAATTGCAAGCCATGCATGCTGAGTGCTGCCTGGACATTAGCATTAGTACCACAATAGACAGTACATGCTGGGGTGAGATGTTTACAAGCCAAAGATGCTTGGCTATGTTTCACAGAAGGTGTGGGGAAGGTGTGGAATGTATCCTCTTGGCCTGCTAGTGCACGTACTGATGTTGACCGCATATGTGTACATGTATTGCTGTTTGTGTAGATTCCATGTGTGTGCAGTGTCTGATGTCTGAAGGTGACTGTTGTTTTAGTACATCATGCTGTTGCAATACAACCTCAACATTGCCAACTGTATACGGTGATATGTTCTAAGTACAGTAAGCCATACATGAGGTATGGACGGATGTTTGGACATGACTACTAAGTGGTGGGGCTTCTTTGCAGATGAATTATTACTGAGGACAGCTCACAAGTGTGTAACAACCAGGCCTACAATAACCTGTGTATCTGCTAAGGTCTGGTTTGTTAATTGAAGTGGAAGACAGACAATGTAGAATGCTGTAAGGGTGACATCAAAGGCAAACCCCATGACACCTGTAACAGTAATACCTCCCCTGTGCATATATTGTGCATATATCAGCACAGTTGTCATAGGAAAGAGTCAGTAAGCATTGTACCGGATGTGATAGTGCTGTACTGCTGCAGTACTTATCATGAGATAGCCATGTGTTTGATTCACAGTACTGACACGTGTGGGTGTGTGTCCATATATGTCACATATGATTGGGAATACATCCCACATGTTATCACTCTCCTGAACACTGCTGGAGACAGCTGTACAGAGTGAAGAATACAAAGAATGCCATAGGCATGTGGTTGATCCACACACATGTAGAGTGTCTGTATGTGTGTGACATATGTGTATATCTTTGTGAATGCCGGTGTGTGTGTGTGTGCGTGTGTGTGTGTGTGTGTGTGTGTGTGTGTGGTGGGGGGTGT
>NW_025049762.1:0-15117 GCF_019279795.1 Protopterus annectens
GCATCCTGCTGCTGTTTTATTTTTATATTAAGTTGTAAAAATGTGTTTAATGGGAAAAATATTCTACTACCCAGCCATAGAGCTGCCAGCATCCTGCTGTTGCTTTATTTTTATATTAAGTTTTAAAAATTTGTTTAATGTGAACAATATTTTACTACCTAGCAACAGGGTTCCCAGCATACTGACATTTTATTTTTATATTAAGTTTTAAAAAAATGTTTAATAGGTACAACATTCTGCTTCCCAGCCACAAGGCTCCCTGTATTCTCCTGTTTTTTATTTTCATATTACTTTTTTAAAAAAAATTAATGGGTACAATATTCTACTACCCAGCCACAGGGCTGCCAGCATCCTGATGCTGTTTTATTTTTATATTACATTTTAAAAATTTGTTTAATGGGAAAAATACTCTACTACCCAGCCATAAGGCTGCTAGCATCCTGCTGTTGCTTTATTTTTATATAAAGTTTTAAAAATTTGTTTAATGTGAACAATATTCTACTACCTAGCTACAGGGTTCCCAGCATACTGACATTTTCTTTTTATATTAAATTTAAAAATATTGTTTAATGGGTACAACATTCTGCTTCCCAGCTACAAGGCTCCCTCTATTCTCCTGTTTTTATTTTTATATTACTTTTTTAAAATTTGTTTAATGGGTTCAATATTGTACTACCCAGCCACAGAGCTGCCAGCATCCTGATGCTGTTTTATTTTTATTTTACATTTTAAAAATTAGTTTAATGGTTACAATATTCTACTACACAGCCATAAGCCTGACAACATCCTGCAGCTCTTTTATTTTTATATTAAGATTTTAAAATGTGTTTAATGGCTACAATATTCTACTGTCCAGCCACAGGCTGCCAGTATCCTGCTTTTTATATTATGTTTAAAAATTTGTTTCATGGGTACAATATTCTACTACCAAACCACAGGGCTGCCAGCATTCTCCTTCTGTTTTATTTTTATATTATGGTTTAACATTTGTTTAATGGGTACAATATTCTACTACACAGCAACAGGGCTGACAACATCCTGCTGCAGTTTTATTTTTATGTTATGTTTTAAAAATGTGTTTAATGGGTACAATATTCTACTATCCAGCCACAGGCTGCCAGTATCCTGCTGCTGTTATATTTTTATTTTATGTTTAAAATTTTGTTTTATGGGTACAATATTCTACTACATACACACAGGGCTGCCAGCATCCTGCTGCTGTTTTATTTTTATAATATGTTTTAAAAATGTGTTTAATGGCAAAATATTCTGCTACATAGCCACAGGGCTGACAACATCCTGCTGCTGTTTTATTTTTATGTTAAGTTTTAAAAATGTGTTTAATGGGTATAATAATCTACTACCAGCTGAATAGCTGCCAGTATCCTGCTGCTGTTTTATTTTTATATTAAGTTTTAAAAATGTGTTTAAAGGGTACAATATTCTACTACCCAACCACAGGGCTGCCAGCATCCTGCTGCTGTTTTATTTCTATATTAAGTTGTAAAAATTTGTTTAATGGGTACAATATTCTACTACCCAGACACAGGGCCACTGACAACATTCTGCTGCTGTTTTATTTTATATTAAGTTTTAAAAAAATTGTTTAGTGGGTACAATATCTTATTACACAGATACAGGGCTGATAATCTCCTGCTGATGTTTTATTTTTTATGAAGTTTTAAAATTTTGTTTAATGGCTACAATATTCTACAATCCAGCCACAGGGCTGCCAGCATCCTTCAGCTGCTTTATTTTTATATTAAGTTTTAAAATTTTGTTTATTTGCCACAATACTCTACTACCCAGACACAAGGATGCCAGCATCCTGCTGCTGTTTTATTTATATATTAAGTTTTAAAATTTTGTTTAACGGGTACAAAATAGTACTATCCAGCTTCAGGGCTGCCAGCATCCTGCTGCCATTTTTTTATATTAAATTTTTAAAATATCTTTAATCATTACAACAAGGCTGGCAGGATCCTACTGCTGTTTTATTTTTATATTAAATTTTTAAAAAATTTTAATGGGTCAAACATTCTACTACCCAGCCACAGAGCTGCCAGCATCCTGCTGCTGTTTTATTTTTATATTAAGTTTGGCAAATTTGTTTAACAGGTACAATATGCTACTACCTAGCCACAGAGCTGCAAGCATCCTGCTGCTGTTTTATTTTTATATTAAGTTGCAAAAATTTGTTTAATGGGAAAAATATTCTACTACCCAGACATAGAGCTGCCAGCATCCTGCTGTTGCTTTATTTTTATATTAAGTTTTAAAAATTTGTTTAATGTGAACAATATTCATCAGGGTTCCCAGCATACTGACATTTTATTTTTATATTAAGTTTTAAAAAAATGTTTAATGGGTATAATATTCTACTATCCAGCAACAGGGCTGCCAGCATCCTGCTGCTGTAATTTTTTTATATTAAGTTTTAAAAATTTGTATAATGAGTACAATATTCTACTAACCAGCCACAAAGCTGCCAGCATCCTGCTGCTGTTTTATTTTTATATTAAGTTGTAAAAATGTGTTTAATGGGAAAAATATTCTACTACCCAGCCATAGAGCTGCCAGCATCCTGCTGTTGCTTTATTTTTATATTAAGTTTTAAAAATTTGTTTAATGTGAACAATATTTTACTACCTAGCAACAGGGTTCCCAGCATACTGACATTTTATTTTTATATTAAGTTTTAAAAAAATGTTTAATAGGTACAACATTCTGCTTTCCAGCCACAAGGCTCCCTGTATTCTCCTGTTTTTTTTATTTTCATATTACTTTTTAAAAAAAATTAATGGGTACAATATTCTACTACCCAGCCACAGGGCTGCCAGCATCCTGATGCTGTTTTATTTTTATATTACATTTTAAAAATTTGTTTAATGGGAAAAATACTCTACTACCCAGCCATAAGGCTGCTAGCATCCTGCTGTTGCTTTATTTTTATATAAAGTTTTAAAAATTTGTTTAATGTGAACAATATTCTACTACCTAGCTACAGGGTTCCCAGCATACTGACATTTTCTTTTTATATTAAATTTAAAAAATTGTTTAATGGGTACAACATTCTGCTTCCCAGCTACAAGGCTCCCTCTATTCTCCTGGTTTTTATTTTTATATTACTTTTTTAATATTTGTTTAATGGGTTCAATATTGTACTACCCAGCCACAGAGCTGCCAGCATCCTGATGCTGTTTTATTTTTATTTTACATTTTAAAAATTAGTTTAATGGTTACAATATTCTACTACACAGCCATAAGCCTAACAACATCCTGCAGCTCTTTTATTTTTATATTAAGATTTTAAAATGTGTTTAATGGCTACAATATTCTACTATCCAGCCAAAGGCTGCCAGTATCCTGCTTTTTATATTATGTTTAAAAATTTGTTTCAAGGGTACAATATTCTACTACCGACCCACAGGGCTGCCAGCATTCTCCTTCTGTTTTATATTTATATTATGGTTTAACATTTGTTTAATGGGTACAATATTATACTACACAGCAACAGGGCTGACAACATCCTGCTGCAGTTTTATTTTTATGTTATGTTTTAAAAATGTGTTTAATGGGTACAATATTCTACTATCCAGCCACAGGCTGCCAGTATCCTGCTGCTGTTATATTTTTATTTTATGTTTAAAATTTTGTTTTATGGGTACAATATTCTACTACATACACACAGGGCTGCCAGCATCCTGCTGCTGTTTTATTTTTATAATATGTTTTAAAAATTTGTTTAATGGGTAAAATATTCTGCTACATAGCCACAGGGCTGACAACATCCTGCTGCTGTTTTATTTTTATGTTAAGTTTTAAAAATGTGTTTAATGGGTATAATAATCTACTACCAGCTGCATAGCTGCCAGTATCCTGCTGCTGTTTTATTTTTTATATTAAGTTTTAAAAATGTGTTTAAAGGGTACAATATTCAATTACCCAACCACAGGGCTGCCAGCATCCTGCTGCTGTTTTATTTCTATATTAAGTTGTAAAAATTTGTTTAATGGGTACAATATTCTACTACCCAGACACAGGGCCACTGACAACATTCTGCTGCTGTTTTATTTTATATTAAGTTTTAAAATTTTGTTTATTGTGTACAATATTCTAGTAGCAAGCCCTATGACTGCCAGTATCCTGCTGTTGTTTTATTCTTATATTAAGCTTATATAAAAATGTTTAATGGCTACAATATTCTACTACCCACCCACAGGGTTGCCAGCATCCTGCTGCTGTTTTATTTTTATATTAAGTTTTAAAAAATTGTTTAGTGGGTACAATATCTTATTACACAGATACAGGGCTGATAATCTCCTGCTGATGTTTTATTTTTTATGAAGTTTTAAAATTTTGTTTAATGGCTACAATATTCTACAATCCAGCCACAGGGCTGCCAGCATCCTTCAGCTGCTTTATTTTTATATTAAGTTTTAAAATTTTGTTTATTTGCCACAATACTCTACTACCCAGACACAAGGATGCCAGCATCCTGCTGCTGTTTTATTTATATATTAAGTTTTAAAATTTTGTTTACCAGCTACAAAATAGTACTATAAAGCTTCAGGGCTGCCAGCATCCTGCTGCCATTTTTTTATATTAAATTTTTAAAATATCTTTAATCATTACAACAAGGCTGGCAGGATCCTACTGCTGTTTTATTTTTATATTAAATTTTTAAAAAATTTTAATGGGTCGAATATTCTACTACCCAGCCACAGAGCTGCCAGCATCCTGCTGCTGTTTTATTTTTATATTAAGTTTGGCAAATTTGTTTAACAGGTACAATATGCTACTACCTAGCCACAGAGCTGCAAGCATCCTGCTGCTGTTTTATTTTTATATTAAGTTTTAAAAATGTGTTTAATGGGAAAAATATTCTACTACCCAGCCATAGAGCTGCCAGCATCCTGCTGTTGCTTTATTTTTATATTAAGTTTTAAAAATTTGTTTAATGTGAACAATATTCTACTACCTAGCAACAGGGTTCCCAGCATACTGACATTTTATTTTTATATTAAGTTTTAAAAAAATGTTTAATGGGTATAATATTCTACTATCCAGCAACAGGGCTGCCAGCATCCTGCTGCTGTAATTTTTTTATATTAAGTTTTAAAAATTTGTATAATGAGTACAATATTCTACTAACCAGCCACAAAGCTGCCAGCATCCTGCTGCTGTTTTATTTTTATATTAAGTTGTAAAAATGTGTTTAATGGGAAAAATATTCTACTACCCAGCCATAGAGCTGCCAGCATCCTGCTGTTGCTTTATTTTTATATTAAGTTTTAAAACTTTGTTTATTGTGTACAATATTCTACTACCTAGCCACAGGGCTGCCAGCAGCCTTCTGCTGCTTTATTTTTATATTCAATTTTAAATGTCTAATAAGTACAATATTCTACTACCCAGCCACATAGCTGCCAGCATCCTGCTGCTGTAATTTTTTATATTAAGTTTTAAAAATTTGTTTAATGAGTACAATATTCTATTACCCAGCCATGAGGCTGCCAGTGTCCTACTGTTGTTTTATTTTTATATTAAGTTTTAAAATTTTGTTTAATGTTTACAATATTCTACTACCTAGCCACAGGGTTCCCACCATCCTGATATTTTATTTTTATATTAAGTTTTAAAAATGTTTTAATGGGTACAATATACTACTACCCAGCCACAGGGCTACCAGCATCCTGCTGCTGTTTTACTATTATATTAAGCTTTAAAAAATTGTTTAATGGGTAGAATATTCTACTAACCAGTCACAAGGCTGCCAGCATCATGATGCTGTTTTATTTTAATATTATGTTTAATAATTTGTTTAACGGGAAGAATATTCTACTACCCAGCCACAGGGCTCCCAACATCCTGCTGCTGATTTATTTTTATATTAAGTTTTAAAAATGTGTTTAATGGGTACAATATTCTACTACCCAGCCACAGGGCTACCAGCATCCTGCTGTTGTTTTATTTTTATATCAAGTTTTAAAAAAATTGTTTAACTAGTACAATATTCTACTACCCAGCTACAGTGCTGGCAGCATCCTGCTGCTGCTTTATTTTTATATTAAATTTTAAAAATTGTTTAATAGGTAGGATATTCTACTACCCAGCAACAGGGCTGCCAGCATCCTGCTTCTGTTTTATTTTTATGTTACATTTTACAAATTTAACAGGTACAATATGTTACTACTGAGCCACAGAGCTGGCAGCATCCTCTTACTGTTTTACTTTTATATTAAGATTTAAAAAATTGTTTAATGGGTAGAATATTCTCCTACCCAGCCACAGGGCTGCCAGCATCCAGCTGCTCTTTTATTTTCATATTAATTTTAAATATTTGTTTAATGTTTACAATATTCTACTACCTAGCCACAGGGTTCCCACCATCCTGATATTTTATTTTTATATTAAGTTTTAAAAATGTGTTTATTGGGTACAATATTCTGCTACCCAGCCACATAGCTCCCAGTATCCTGCTGTGTTTTATTTTTATATTACTTTTTTAAAATTAGTTTAATGGTTACAATATTCTTCTACATAGCCTGACAACATCCTGCTTTATTATTATATTAAGTTTTAAAAGTGTGTTTAATGGCTACAATATTCTACTATCGAGCCACAGGCTTCGAGTATCATGCTGTTTTTTTATATTATGTTTAAAATTTTGTTTAATGGGTACAATATTCTACTACACAGCAAAAGGACTGACAACATCCTGCTGCTGTTTTCATTTTATGTTAAGTTTTAAAAAAGCGTTTAATGGGTACAATATTCTACTATCCAGCCACAGGCTGCCAGTATCCTGCTGCTGTTTTATTTTCATATTATGTTTAAAATTTTGTTTCATGGGTACAATATTCTACTACATACACACAGGGCTGCCAGCATCTTGCTACTGCTTTATCTTTATATTATATTTTAAAAATGTGTTTAATGGGTACAATATTCTACTACAAAGCCACAGGACTGACAACATCTTGCTGCTGTTTTATATATTTTTTAAGTTTTAAAAATGTGTTTAATGGGTACAATATTCTAATACCCAGCCACAGGGCTGGCAACATCCTGCTGCTGTTTTATTTTTGTATTAAATTAAAAAAAGTATTTAATGGATAGAATATTCTCCTACCCATCAACAGGGCTGCCAGCATCATGCTGCTTTTTTATTTTCATATTCATTTTAAATATTTGATTAATAGGTACAATATTCTACTATCCAGCCACAGGGCTGGCAGCATCCTGCTGCTGATTTTTTTTATATTAGGTTTTAAAAATGTGTTCAATGAGTGCAATATTCTACTACCAAGCCACAGGGCTGCCAGCATCATGCTGCTTTTTTATTTTCATATTCATTTTAAATATTTGATTGATAGGTACAATATTCTACTAGCCAGCCACAGGACTGGCAGCATCCTGCTGCTGATTTTTTTTATATTAGGTTTTAAAAATGTGTTCAATGAGTGCAATATTCTACTACCAAGCCACAGGGCTGCCAGCATCCTGCTCCTGTCTTATTTTTATATTAAGTTTTAAAAATGTGTTTATTGGGTACAATATTCTGTTACCCAGCCACATGGCTCGCAGTATCCTGCTGCTGTTTTATTTTTATATTAAGTTTTAATAATTTGTTTAATGGGTAAAATATTCTACTTTCTAGCCACAGGCTGCCAGTATCCTGCTACTGTTTTCTTTTTATATTATGTTTAAAACATTGTTTCATGGATACAATATTCTACTACCCACCCACAGGGCTGACAACATCCTGCTACCATTTTATTTTTATATTAAGTTTTAAAAATGTGTTTAATGGGTACAATATTCTACTATCTAGCCACAGGGCTGACAACATCCTGCTGCCATTTTATTTTTATATTAATTTTTAAAAATTGTTTAATGGTAGGATATTCTACTACCCAGCAACAGGGCTGCCAGCATCCTGCTGCTGTTTTATTTCTAAATTACGTTTTATACATTTGTTTAACAGGTACAATATGTTACTACCCAGCCACAGAGCTGGCAGCATCCTGCTACTGTTTTACTTTTATATCAATATTTAAAAAATCGTTTAATGTAACAATATTCTACTACCTTGCAACAGGGTTCCTAGCATACATACATTTTATTTTTATATTAAGTTTTAAAAATTTGTTTGATGGGTACAACATTCTGCTACCCAGCCACAAGGCTCACTGTATTCTCCTGTGTTTTATTTTTATATTACTTTTTTAAATTTGTTTAATGGGTACAATATTCTACTACATACACACAGTGCTGCCAGCATCCTGCTGCTGCTTTATTTTTATATTATGTTTTAAAAATAAGTTTAATGGGTACAATATTTTACTACAAAGCCACAGGACTGACAACATCCTGCTGCTCTTTTATTTTTATGTTAAGTTTTAAAAATTGTTTAATGGGTAGAATATTCTCCTACCCATCCACAGGGCTGCCAGCATCCTGCTGTTTTCTTTATTTTCATATTAACTTTAAATATTTGTCTAATAGGTACAATATTCTACTACCCAGCCACAGGGCTGGCAGCATCCTGCTGCTCTCTTATTTTTATATTAAGTTTAAAAAATGTGTTTAACATGTACAATATTCTCCTACCTAGCCAAAGGATTCCCAGCATCCTGACATTTTATTTTTATATTAAGTTTTAAAATTTTGTTTCATGGGTACATTATTCTGCTTCCTAGCCACAGGGCTCCATGTATTTTGTTTCTGTTTTAATTTGATATTACTTTTTTAAACACTGTTTAATGGGTACAATATTCTGCTACCACACCACAGGGCTGCCAGCATCTTGAGGCTGTTTTATTTTTATATTTCGTTTAATGGATAGAACATTCTACTACATAGCCACAGGGCCAAAAACATCCTGCTGTTGTTTTATTTTCATATTAAGTTATAAAATGTTTTTAATGGCTACAATATTCTACTACCAAGCCACATGGCTGCCAGGATACTGCTGCTGTTTTATTTTTTATAATAAGTTTTAAAAATGTGTTTAACTGGTACAATATTCTACTACCAACCACAGGGCTGCTAGCATCCTGCTGCTGTTTTATTTCTATATTAAGTTTTAAAAATTTGTTTATTGTCTAGAATATCCTTGTACCCAGCCACATGTCAGCCAGTATCTTGCTGTTGTTTTATTTTTATATTACCTTTTAAAAATTTGTTTAATGGATACAATATTCTTCTACCACCCAGAGGGCTGCCAGCATCCTGCTGTTGTTTTTTTTATATTAAGTTTAAAAAAATGTTTAATGGCTACACTATTCTACTACCCACACACAGGGTTGCCAGCATCATGCAGCTGTTTTATTGTTATATTAACTTTTAAAAATTTGTTTAAAGGGTACAATATCTTACTATCCAAACACAGGGCTGATAATATCCTGCTGATATTTTATTTCTATATTAAGTTTTAAAATTTTGTTTAATGGCTACAATATTCTACAACCCAGCCACAGGGCTTCCAGCATCCTGCTGCTGCTTTATTTTTATATTAAGTTTTAAAACTATGTTTAATGGGTACAATATGGTACTATCCAGCCACAGGGCTGCCAACATCCTGCTGCCATTTTATTTTTATATTAAGTTTTAAAAAAATTGCTTAATGTGTACAACATTATACTACCCTGCCACAGGGCTGCCAGCATCCTGCTGCTGTTTTATTGTTATATTAAGCTTTACAAATTTGTTTTACTGGTACAATATGCTACTACCCAGCCACCAAGCTGCCAGCAACCTGCTGTTGTTTTATTTCTATATTAAGTTTTAAAACTGTGTTTAATGGGTAAAATATTCTACTACCCAGATGCAGGGCTGACAACATTCTGCTGCTGTTTTATTTTATATTAAGTTTTACATTTTTGTTTATTGCATACAATATTCTAGTACTCAGCCACATGACTACTAGTATCCTACTGTTGTTTTTTTTCAATTAAGTTTTAAAAATGTGTTTAATGGGTACAATATTCTACTACTCAGCCACAGGATTGTCATCATCCTGTTGTTGTTTTATTTCTATATTAAATTAAAAAAAATGTTTAATGGGTACAGTATTGTACTACCCAACCACAGGGCTGCCAGCATCCTGCTGCTGTTTTATTTTCATATTATGTTTTAAAAATTTGTCTATTAGATACAATATTCTACTACCGAGCCATAGGGCTGTCAGCACCTTGCTGCTGTTTTTTTATATTAAGTTTTAATTTTTTTTAATGAGTACAATATTCTACTACTCCACCACAGGGCTGCCAGCATCCTGCTGCTGTTTTATTTTTATATTAAGTTTTAAACATTTCTTTAATGTGTACAATATTCTACTATCTAGCCACAGGGTTCCCAGCATCCTGATGTTTTACTTTTATATTAAGTTTCAAAAATTTGTTTAATGGGTACAATATTCTGCTACCTAGCCACAGGGTTCCCATTTTTCTGCTGCTGTTTTATTTTTATATTACTTATTCAATTTTTTTTAATGGGTACAATATTCTGCTACACAGCCACAGAGCTGCCAGCATGCTAATGCTGTTTTATTTTTATATTACATTTTAAAAATGTGTTTAATGGGTACAATATTCTGTTACCCAGCCAAAGGGCTCCAAGTATCCTGCTGCTGTTTTATTTTTATATTACGTTTTAACAATTTGTTTAATGGGCTACAATATTCTACTATCCAGACAAAGGCTGCCATTATCCTGCTGCTGTTTATTTTATAGTATGTTAAAAAATGTGTTTCATGGGTACACTATTCTACTACCCACCCACAGGTCTACCAGCATACTGCTGCTCTTTTATTTTTATATTATGTTTTAAAAATTTGTTTAACGGGTACAGTATTCTACTACACAACCACAGGGCTGCCAGCATCCATCTTTTTTTTATGTTTATATTAAGTTTTAAAATTTATTTCATCAGGCACAATATTCTACTACCCAGCCACAGGGCTGGCAGCATCCTGCTGGTATTTTATTTTTATATTACATTTTAGAAATTGTTTAATGGGTACAATATGCAACTACCCAGCCACAGAGCTGCCAGCATCCTGCTGCTGTTTTACTTTTATATTAAGTTTTAAAAAAATGATTAATAGGTACAATATTCGACTACCCAGCCACAAGACTCCCAACATCCTGCTGCTGTTTTATTTTTATGTTAAGTTTTAAAACTGTGTTTAATGGGTACAATATTCTACTACCCAGCCACATGGCTGCCAGCATCCTGCTGCTGTTTTATTTTTTTATATTAAGTTTTAAAAATTTGTTTAAAGGGTACAATATTCTACTACCCAACCACAGGGCTGCCAGCATCCTGCTGCTATTTTATTTCTATATTAAGTTTAAAAAATTTGTTTAATGAGTACAATATTTTACTACCCAGACACAGGGCTGACAACATCCTGCTGTTTTATTTTATATTAAGTTTTAAAATTTTGTTTATTGTGTACAATATTCTAGTAGCAAGCCACATGGCTGCCAGTATCCTGCTGTTGTTTTATTTTTATATTACATTTTAAAAAATTGTTTAAGGGATACAATATTCTTCTACCCATCCAGAGGGCTGCCAGCATCTTGCTGTTGTTTTATTTTTATATTATGTTTAAAATAATGTTTAATGACTACAATATTCTACTACCCACCCACAGGGTTGCCAGCATTCTGCTGCTGTTTTATTCTTATATTAAGTTTTAAAAATTTGTTTAGTGGGTATCTTACTACCCAGATACATGACTGATAATATCCTGCTGATGTTTTATTTAATATGAAATTTTAAAATGTTGTTTAATGGCTACAATATTCTATAACCCAGCCACAGGACTGCCAGCATCCTTCTGCTGCTTTATTTTTATATTAAGTTTTAAGTTTTAAACATTTGTTTAATGGTTACAATACTCTACTACCCAGACACAGGGATACCAGCATCCTGCTGCTGTTTTATTTTTATATTAAGTTTAACATTTTTGTTTAATGGGTACAATATAGTACTATCCATCCAAAGGCCTGCCAACATGCTGCTGACATTTTTTTATATTAAAATTTTTAAATTCCTTTAATCATTACAACAGGGCTGGCAGGATCCTGATGCTGTTTTATTTTTAAATTAAATTTTTATTTTTTTAAGGGTTAGAATATTCTGCTACCCAGCCACAGAGCTGCCAGCATCCTGCTGCTGTTCTATTTTATATTAAATTTAAACAATTGTTTAATGATTACAACAAGGCTGGCAGCATCCTGCTGCTGTTTTTTTATTAAATTTTAAAACTTGTTTAATGTGTAGAATATTCTACTACCCAGCCACAGGACTGCCTGCATCCTGCTGCTGTTTTATTTTTATATTAAGTTTTACAAATTTGTTTAACATGTAAAATATGCTACTACCCAGCCACAGAGCTGCCAGCATCCTGCTGCTGTTTTATTTTTATACAAATTTTAATAAATGTTTAATTTGTACAATATTCTACTATCCAGCCACAGGGCTGACAGCATCCTGCTGCTGTTTTATTTGTATATTTCGGTTTAAAATTTGTTTATCGGGTGCATTGTTCTACTACACAGCAACAGGGCTGACAAAATCCTGCTGCTGTTTTATTTTTATGTTAAGTTTTAAAAATGTGTTTAATGGGTACAATATTCTAATATCCAGCCACAGGCTGCCAGTATCCTGCTGCTGTTTTATTTTTATATTATGTTTAAAAATGTGTTTAATGGGTACAATATTCTACTACAAAGCCACAGGGCTGGTAGCATCCTGCTGCTGTTTTATTTTTATATTAAATTTAAATATTTGTCTAATAAGTATAGTATTCTACTACCCAGCCACAGGGTGGGCAGCATCCTGTTGTTGTTTTTTTTATATATTAGGTTTTAAAAATGTGTTCAATGAGTGCAATATTCTAATACCCAGCTGCAGTTCTTCTAGCATCCTGCTGCTGTCTTATTTTTGTATTAAGTTTTAAAAATGTGTTTAATGTGTACAATATTCTACCCCCTAGCCTCAGGGTTCCCTGCATCCTGACATTTTATTTTTATATTAAGTTTTACATTTTTGTTTCATGGGTACAATATTCTGCTACCTAGTCACAGGGCTCCATGTATTTTGTTGTTGTTTTAATTTTATATTACTTTTTCAAAATTTGTTTAATGGGAACAATATTATACTACATACTCACAGGGCCGACAACATCCTGCTCTGTTTTATTTTTATATTAAGTTTTTAAAAATGTGTTTAATGGTTTCAATATTCTAGTATCCAGCCACAGGCTGCCAGTATCCTGCTGCTGTTTTATTTTTATATTATGTTTAAAATTTGTTTCATGGCTACAATATTCTACTACCCACCCACACAGCTGCCAGCATCCTGCTCCTGTTTTATTTTGTTATTATGTTTTAAAAATTTGTTTAACGGGTACAATATTCTACTACAAATCCACAGGGCTGACAAAATCCTGCTGCTGTTTTATTTTTATGTTAAGTTTTAAAAATGTTTTTAATGGGTAATATATTCTACTACAGAGCCACAGGGCTGACAACATCCTGTTGTTTTTTTTTTCTACATGAAGTTGTAAAAAATTGTTTAACAGATGCAATATTCTACTACCCAACTATGGTGGTGGTGCTGCGGTAGCATTGTCGCCTCACAGTAAGACATTGTCCCATGCGATTCCAGCTAGATTATCTTCTGTGTGGAGACATGCATGAATGGGTGTACCTTCGTTGAAGGTTGTGCATCAGGGCCGGCAAATCGGCATGTAAAAATCTACTGTCAATCATTAGCGGACCGGAGTTCCGCTGTGGTGACCCCTAACCAGGAAAAGCCGAAAGACACAACAACAAAATATTCTACTACCCAGTCACAGGGCTGGCAGAAACCTGCTGCGATTTTATTTTTATATTAAATTTTAAAAATTGTTTAATGGGTAGAATATTCTACTACCCAGCCACAGGGCTGCAAGCATCCTGGTGCTGTTTTATTTTTATATTAGGTTTTACACATTTGTTTAACAGGTACAGTATGCTACTACCCAGCAAGGGAGCTGCCAGCATCCTGCTGCTGTTTTACTTTTATATTAAGTTTTAAAAAATTGTTTAATGGGTACAGTATTCTACTAACCAGCCACAGGGCTGCCAGCATCCTGCTGCTGTTTTATTTTTATATTTCGGTTTAAAATTTAACGGGTACAATATTCTACTACACAGCAGCAGGGCTGACGAATTCCTGCTGCTGTTTTATTTTTATGTTAAGTTTTAAAAATGTGTTTAATGGGTACAATATTCTACAATCCAGCCACAGGCTGCCAGTATCCTGCTGCTGTTTTATATTTATATTATGTTTCAAAATGTGTTTCATGGGTACAATATTCTACTACATACACACTGGGCTGGCAGCATCCTGCTGCTGTTTAGTTTTTATATTATCCCCGGGATTCATGAACCTTGCGCCAGGCGCCAGCATAGCGTCGGCATTATAACGCCAAATATGGCTGCTTAGCGATTCAGGTATGAATGAATTCCACGTGCACTACCGGCGTGCGCCGGACCGTCCCCGCCCCCGGCGTAGGTATGCAAAACACACTGTGTGCGGTATTGCACCATGCAAATGAGGGCAAATAGCGATCCACGAAGTGGCGCAGGCGTAGCGTAAGGGCAAGGCAATGTAAACCAAAAAAAACGGTTTACATTTACCCAAACATACCGGAGGATGTAACGGAAGGCTGTCAAAGTCAGGTATCATATAGGTGCAATATGCCAATGTGGAAAGGCACCGAGAATGTCCAAAGAAAATATGCACAAAATGTAAAAAATGACATAAATGGCGCGTATGTAGAAAGAACAGCAGACCCCCGGGGTGTGTGCACAGAAGTTGTAAAGCAATGAAATAATATGACAATGTCCGAAAGAGCAGTAGAACACAAATCAGCTGCACAGCCACCACACACCATAGTATGTATGTAAACTGCAACCCCAGCGCAATGGTTGTCAAGGAGTGGTGGCGGGGGCCGGCGCCCCAACCATGTATTAGTAGTCAAAAAAAATTCCCCCAAAAAGGGGAAAAATGGGGGGCCCCGAAATTAAAAATTAGTGGGGGGGGAATCGCAAA
>NW_025049763.1:2500-14546 GCF_019279795.1 Protopterus annectens
AACCTTGTCATCACAATAAACAGAACATGCTGGAGGGATAGATTCTTGTCCCAAAGACTTCCCATACGCTGGAACAATCTACCTATCTATATCAAACAAAGCTCCTCGTTAGCACTCTTCCAGAAAAATTTTGATGATTGGATGGGAAATAGGAAATTCACCCCTGGGATCACCTCTGTGCCTCTTCTTGACAGGGGCACAGGAAAATAATTTTCTTGGGTGGCAAAAGCCATGGTACCTTTTTGGCTAGGCTTGTATAGGCCCTAGGGCCGATTGCCTAGTACCTACCTATGAACCTATGAACCTATACGACTAAGCCATGCCAGATATACATAAATCTGCTGTTTTCAGAATCTTATCATCCAGCCCCTTCATGCAACAGTACAGAGAATGTATACCAACATCTAGATGTATGTGTGTATGCAAATATATTAACATCTAAACAGATACAACATATCTATATATGTTGATATTTATATATATATATATATATATATATATATATATATATATATTTAGAAATATATACATGTATATATATATATATATATATATATATATATATATATATATTTATATGAACAAATATACATGCAAAGGCCTACATCGACACATATATATGTCTACAGCTATATGTGCACATATACACAGCTAGGTACATATATGTACGCAGTTATATATCTATGTAAGTATATACAGACATAGTCATATATATGTAAGCAGATATATATATATATATATATATATATATATATATATATATATATATATATCTATATATATAGGTATATGTGGCCATACATCTGTAGATAGCAATGGTAGATTAACAAAAAAAATATGTCCACATGCACCACTAATGGGTTTGAGAGGCACCAAACAATATATGTCTTGTACGAATAGGCATACCCCCCAAAGCCAAACACGTCCACCCTGCTATACACTACAAAGTGTTGCAGATCCCATAACCAGGACCTGACATGACATGGGCACAAGATATTAACAGTACTACATCCCACCTGCATGATGTCAGGCTGGTATTGGTAACATATCATGCAGTACAGTCTGGCTCCCATAGAAAATGTAAAATGTAGAAGCTATCAGCAACATCCCCAGGATACATATACACAGACACATACATGCAGATACAGATATACACACACATCTATATATATATATATATATATATATATATATATATATATATATATATATATATATATATATATATATATATATACATGTGACTATATATACACACACAGATATATGTATAGTAAGATATATATGTAGAAGGTGCACAACATAAGGAACAGCCACTATGCCTACAGTTCACACCTGGACACTGTATGGGCCACCCATACAAATGACAATAATTGCCTGCAACATATACCCATGGAGAGGTCATAGGACAAAAAAACACACACAGGTTTGCAGAAATCGTAAACCTTTATTTGTGTACTATTACAGTTCTATATACTATTGCTACTGTAATTGGGATTGTCTTCACAGACATGGTGTATGTGGGAGGTCACATCTGTTTTCCACATGTGTGCCATTAGCTACTGACAGACATCCTAAGGACATCATAGTAAAGTACCGCTACTAGCACGTACTGCCTCTGTTGACTGCAGCAGAGATATTGGCCAATATGTGAGGACATTCTGACACACTCTGTACAGTCCAGAGGTATACACAGAACCCCTTAGTGCAAAACGTGTATACCATGCCTGACAGTATGGATGTTAACAGCCATGTAGATGGGTAAAACACATAACGACTGGTATGCATATGCCACCATAGTTTATGCATTCACACACCCCTGTCTGGCCTGACACATAATAACCGCTGGTACAGGGATGCCATGGCCACATACTACCCACTAGATATTGACATATATCTGTACAGCATCCCACTGCTCTGTCTGACATACATGACTGTTAAGGGAAGCCCAGCAGCAGTACATCTGGCAAGTATCATCACATGACATCTCACTGGGTAAGTACACTAAGCTGCTAGGCATGAAACAATGCACTGTGCAGGCTATAGGCAGATTAGCTCAACACTGGGCTACATCTCCTATGGTGAAATGCACATGTACCTACATATACAGCAGGCTGTACAGGCATGTCACAGCATGGGGTAAGATACACCTGTGTGAAAGTGCATAACCACAACCAATGAGAACACAGCCACAGTCACATATGGCAAGCTAGCATGATATTATAGTATATGGACGGGTCTATATTAGAACATCAAAGTTTCAGAACTTCGAGTGTTCTAATATCGACCCCTAGTAACTGAAAACTGATAACATCGAAAATTCAGAACAGCTAATTTTTTCCTAGGGAAAAAATTTGCTGTTCCAAAACACATACACACAACACAAACACACCAAACAAACATCAATCCACACACATACACCTAAAATCTTACATCTAACCCTACACTAAACTGTACGTGCAACACTATCCACCCACTTACCTTAACCCAAACCCTAACCCTAAAGTCTGCCACTATCGCACACACACCTCACCTGTGCCCTAACCCTAACTCACCTACCCCGCCCTAACCCTCACATCCAGACATTCATACACTTACCTGACCCGCGCCCTAACCCTAACTCACCTAACCCACCTTAACCCTCACATCCACACAATCGCACACTTACCTGAACCCGACCCATAACTTTCCACCACAGTGATGAAAATAGTGAAGCGACAGGAACGGACAACCAAATTCTTTTCCTAGGAAAGAATTTGGTTTTCTAAAACTTCGTTATTTTCAGCTTTCGCTTATTAGGGGTCGATATTAGAGCATTCAAAGTTCTGAAACCTAGATGTTCTAATATAGACCCTATATGGACTATCTGTTCAGCACCATCCTCATATGTGCCACTCATATACTAACACTACATATACTGGCCCGCTACACAGTTTGGTCTGATGGCTGACTGTGGTATGGGACATGTGTGTGTATGGCCGTACAAACATGTAAGCCAATACAGTAACATACAGTGGAGCAGCATGTAACATCAGATAGGACATGACCTAGGATGATAACAACTACCACAGTCTGTATACAGGCCAAGGTACATATTAACAATACACACACTATTGACATTCACCATATGTACACAGACATCAGTACTGTACAAACAACCACAGTATGTCCAGATTATGTCATCAAATATAATTCCTACTGTACATAACATGGGTAGCAGTCTTATATCTCACTGGCTTGTTATCAGATATGATGACACTATTTATGGTGTACAGCACATATGCACCTCTTAATGCATGACATATGTACAAAGGTTGACTGAGTTCTGGCTGGAAGCATATACACAGGGCCAATATTGACACATTGCTGTGATAACATTATACATTTACTGTTGTAGCAGGGTTTGTTGCAACATATGTCCTATGAGGGATATGAAGTCAGTAACTGTCATGGCTTTCACCATCTACAGACTGCAATCCTCACACTACCTTATGCAGTTCACAGATATATGTTCTGTGGGTAACACATGACACCAAAGGCACCACACACTGCCCAGTCTGCAGATGACCCTACAGATGGGGAGTCCTCTTAAACATACAACTGACAAGGCAGGTATTCATACATGTAGGACAGCCATATCCGCACACACCCTGTTAAACCAACATTACTCCGAATGCAGTATAGCAGCACTTACAGTCTGTAGTCAGGTCAGGCGCATCCACCTCCTGTGTGTTGGCCTGTTTCCACAGTGTATGTTTGTTGTCAGAGGTAAATCCCCACTCCATCTGAAATTCTGTTTGCCAAACAGCAGAACGAGTTCCTGCTCACAGTGAATGAAAAGGACCAACACAAACATGATGTTCCTAGATATTGGAGTATGTTTCCATGCAATTGATTATGGGAATGTTACCACAGCTGTTCCACATGCATTCAGCTAGGGGAGTGCTGCAATTTGTGCAGAGGCCATCAGCTGATCATGAGCATTACCTAAAATACACATGCTGCTGCTGCCTAAGAAAAGCAGGTATAGGTCTCCACATCCACCAATGAAGGAGTGAGAGAGGCAGACAGAGGCATTGACAATTCAGGGAGGGATGGGAGAGTAAAACGTACACATGTTTGTGTCACACACCTACCAGCACAGGGCATCAAACCCCTGATGTCTATGTAGTGCTATCACAGTCCTATGCAGTTGTTGGATGCACCACATAGGTTACCTGTTGTGGAGTCTGCAGAACATATATGTGATGGTGAGTGACATCTGCAACAGGGATATGGTAGCTATATGGTAGGTGATGTACAGGTGCCTGTCCGCATGAATAGGTGCCAGCGTCAACACAGTCACACTCTCACAGGGATGCACACACATTGACACACTTGGCAGGGCCAGGGATACAGCTCATCCCTAGTGAGATTGCCACAACACATTACTGTGCAGGTATCATATGCCTCATATGGAGGTTATATGGGCAAAGGGTATGAGGAGGTGTCTGACATCAGACAGCATGCTTCAGTATGCCACTGGGGGTTGTAGTGAGTGTGGATGTGATCATACACATCATACAACAACACACACAAACACACAGGGTGCCAGTACTAACATGCATGGGTGCATTTTTGCATGGGTATGTGATGGTCGACTGTGCCAGATGGATATACAAGGCTAGGTGATGGGTATATCTTGGCATCAGGCCACATGACAGTGGTCTGCATTGGTTTGGCTATACAAGGCTAGGTGATGGGTATACCTTGGCATCGGGCCACATGACAGTGGTCTGCATTGTTTTCTGCATTTGCCCACACAGGTGGATACTGTATCCACCATCCAGTCACCTGGGTGGCTATTGCGTGTGGCCAATGCTGTGCATTGCTTGCCATGTATGTGTTCCCTAGTCCATGACATGGACGGTGTCTGGGATGTGCACACCTCCCACATGCATGTACAGTGACATGTGGAACTGTACCTGGGGTGTTGGGCCCATGTTGTGTACACAGATTATCATCAGATGTGCCAGTCTTGGCCACCTGTGGCAGGAACTGGTAATGGACAGCAGGTTAACCCTGCACTTACATTGATAGCATGCTAACAGCATTCTCTGGTGTCAGTGGCATCTGTCCATACAGGGCATGTTTTCAGGCATGGTATGTCCTTTGTGGGTCACATGTAATGGCACCACAGGTGTTGCAGGTGTCCAGTGGGGAACATGCACTGTCTGCATTTATGTGTCTATTGGGCAGATGGACAGGGTCCATAATTACTATCAGTCGCCAATATGGGTTGAGAGTGTGCTCTGGGTAGTACTGGGGGTTGCTAACTGTGAACACACACACACACACACACACACACACACACACACACACACACACACACACACACACACACACACACACACACGTCATGTCTGGGAGTTGAAACCCCTACTTACTTAGTTTATTACAATACATGGGTATAGTATGCACCACAGAGATTACTGGAGTACTCCTTCCCCAAAGGTGTATTTCACATTGGATGACATCAGCAGGACTGCAAAAGTACACCATTGGACATGCACTGAGTGTAACTAGCCACACAGACATTGGAATACATACAAAACATCCACAACTGACATGTGTGGGTATAGAACCCCTAACAGAAGTCTATATCACACAACAGCATGGAGCTGTTATAGTATGCACCACAGGGACTACTGAAGACCTCTTTCCCCAAAGGTGTATTTCACATTGGATAACATCAGCAGGGCTGCCAAAGTAGGCCTTTGGACATGTACTGAGTGTGACTTGCCTAAAATGCATTGCTCCTTACACAGACATTGAAACACTCACAAAACATCCACAACCAACTTGCATGGGTGCAGAACCCCTAACAGAGGTCTATATCACACTACAGCAGCATGCAGTTATGGCACTGGCTATGGAGATTTATGGGCTACGTTCTTCCCAGAGTTGTATTTCTAGGTGGATGACATCAGCAGCCTTGCCAGTGTAGAGCATACAAATTGCATGGAGTGTGACTACCCTAAAAAGCATTGTTCTATACACAGATACAACACAAACTTGCTATGTCTGTGAGTAGAACAGCGACCTATGTAATTTGTTACAATGCAGCAGTACACTATTACAGGACACACTATGGAGATTACTGGGGTACAATTTCCCAGAGGAATATTTCTAGGTGGATGACATCAGCAGCCTTGCCAAAGATGATCATTTGAATTGTAGGGAGTGTGACTACCCTAAAAAGCATTGCTCTCTACACAGACAGACACCTGCCATATCTGGGATGAGAACAGCTACCTAACTAACTTATCACACTACAGCAGGTCGCAGTTACAAGACACGCTACGGAGATTACTGGGCTACAGCTACCCAGAGGTGTATTTCTAGGTAGATGACATCAACAGCCTTGCCAAAGATGAGCATCTGAAGTGTAGGGAGTGTGACTACCCTAAAAACATTGCTCTCTACACAGGCAGACACACACCTGCCATGGCTGGGATTAGAATAGCTACCTACCTAACTTATCAAACTACAGCAGTACACAGTTACAGAACACACTATGGAGATTACTGGGCTACAGCTTCCCAGAGGTGTTTTTCTAGGTGGATGACATCAGCAGCCTTGCCAAAAATGAGCATTTGAATTGTAGGGAGTGTGACTACTCTAAAACCATTGCTCTCTACATAGACAGACAGACACACACACCTGCTATATATGGGATTAGAACAGCTATCTACTTAATTGATCACACTACAGCAGTACACAGTTACAGAATTCGCTATGGAGATTACTGGGTTGTAGTTTCCCAGAGGTGTATTTCTAGATGGATGGCATCAGCAGCCTTGCCAAAGATGAGCATTTGAATTGTAGGGAGTGTGACTACCCTAAAAAGCATTGCTCTCTACACAGACAGACAGACACACAGTTGCCATGACTGGGAATTGAACTCCTACATAACTATTTTATCATATTACAGCAGTACACAGTTAGGGGAGATTACTGGTATACACCTCTCCCAAAGGTGTATTTCACAGTAGTTAACCTCAGCAGGCTTGTCATACTGGGGTTATGGGGAGGGCAGTGTGTGTGCATGGGCCATAACCCATTCATCTAGGGGTTGACATGCCACACGTGGGCACAACCTGGGTCATATTCCACAGGTATGTGTATACAGCTGCTAGATGACTACTTCCTTGAACAGTCATGTTGCACAGCTGGCACGTGCACCACATACTCTGTAATGCTGACAGATACCGGTGGCAGTATCCGCAGTGTGTGACATCAGACCCTTGTGTGGTTGTGGCCCTTTGGCTGTGTGCTGGGTGGGAGAGCCCTGGATGGCTCCTTGTCACAGTCACCCTCTTCCACACATCTATGTATGTCTACCTTTGGCTTATTATAGTGTGTTGTCCTTACATATATGCCTGTATTCCTATCCACTGTGTGTGCAAAGCATGTGTGGTGCATACTAAGGAGTGTCAGCACTAACATCTGCGGCTGACAGATATGTCTGGTCCACTGGTGTTTGCAGACATGGCCTTCATGTTTTTAAGTGTGTGAGCATGCCCCGTATGACCTTTCAGTATGTTGTTGGCTGACATTGCCTTCGTTACTCTAAGTGTGTGGCCATGCCCAGTATGGCTGTCTGTATTGAATGTGTGGATCGAGTCCAGGTAGTTTGTACTGCAGTGCTGACCTTTGTGTTGTACACCTACAGGTATCATGCTGTCTCTGCAGGGTATCTGTCGATCATTTGGCATGGACTGTTACTACATTTCTGCATAGGATGGGGGGTACACCTGACTATTTCTACATTTCTACACAGGATTGTGTGGAGGGCACACCTGACTGTTACTATATTTCTACGTAGGATGGGGGGCACACCTGACTATTTATACATTTCTACACAGGTTTGGGGTGCACACCTGACTGTTACTATGTTTCTAAGTAGGATGGGGGCACACCTGAGTATTTCTACATTTCTACACAGGATTGGTGGGCACAATTGACTGTTACTATATTTCTACGTAGGATGGGGTGCACACCTGATAATTTCTACATTTCTACAAAGGATTGGGGGGCACACCTGACTGTTACTATCTTTCTATGTAGGGTTGGGGGGCACATCTGACTATTTCTACATTTCTACACAGGATTGGGGGGCACACCTGACTGTGACTACATTTCTGCGTCGGGTGGGGGGGGCACACCTGACACTTGTACACATTTGCTAGGACTGTACTAATATGTCAGATACTCCATTTCAGTCTGTAGTCTTACCTACCATGCTGGCTAGATGCATACCAGTGTACTACAAGTCTTAGCTTTTAATTACCTACATATTAGGTTTCTGACTTCCTACCCTTCAGAACTGACATCCCACTGCCTGACCTGCTGTAGTCTGTCTGTGTAGGCCTGGGGGGGAGGCTACCCATAGGCCTCATTCAGAGGCCATAGCACAGCTTTTGTTTGTGTTTGTCTACACCTGTCCTGCTGGCTGTGATGTTTGTTGGGTATTTGACCCCCCCCCGACTGGCATGTGTGAGTCACTTACCTTGTGGGCGTCCCAGTATTGAGGGTGGTGCTGCAGGGCTGCCTATGTCGGATGCACATACTACACTCCCTACACATGGTTAGGCATTGGTAGTGTACTGTTTGGCATCCGTTTTACTATATGTGAGAGTCGGAGGGAGGTGTTATTCCCTGGGTCCCTCCTATGTCAGTGTATGTGCTATGAGTTGCCTTTTTGCCTAGGCCAGTGCATACTGGGCATGCCTTTTTTTGCCTATTGGGGCAGGCTCAGGTTGTTCCTCCACCAAGTCAGTCTGTGCAGGCCTTGGCAATGATGGGGGGCTGTGTGTCCCTGCCCCGTGCTGTTCCTACTGCAGCTGTTTCTGCAGGATCATATTGTGTAGCTTGGCACATACAAGGACAATTTGGGTACATGTAGCTGGTGAGTACGGCAAGGCTTCACCAGATGTGTCCAGGCACTGGAACCATGATTTAAGCATCCCAAACACATGCTCTACTATAATTCTGGTCTGTGCGTGTGCCTCATTATGGAGTTCTTGTTCAGGTGTGTGTACATTTCTGATGGGTGTCAATAGCCACAGTTCCAGTGTGTATCCAGCATCCCCCACTAGGTGACTGTGAAGGATGTCCCCACTGGCAAATTTCTGGTACAGCTGTGTCAGATGCCAGATGTGGGAATCGTGATAGCTTCCAGGGGAGAGAGCACACGCATTCATTATTATGCCCTGGGCATCGCACACGACCTGGCAGTTGATGGAGGGGAAGCCCTTGTGGTTGATGTAGACCCCACCTTGCTCACTGGGTGGTGCTTTGATGTGTATGTGCATGCAGTCTATAGCACCCACTATTTCAGCGTATTCTGCTATTTGGTGGAACAGTTGCATATTGCTGGCCAACGCCTCACGGATGTTGGGGAAATATACCTGCTCACCGACATGTGCTGACATGGCATCCAGGAACTGGTGGAGTACCCTGGATGCTGATGCCTGTGAAATCCCCATCATATCCCCAGATGGCCTTTGGAAGGTACCTGTAGCTAGTATTGTTTGGCCTACACATACCTTGGCATCCACTGGGATGGATTCCCCTCTGTTAGGTCTGTGTGTCTGGCATGGCCAGCACAGCTCAACAATTTGTTGTAGGAGGTTCCTGTCCACCCTATAGCACTCCACTGTCTCCAGATCATGTTGCACCTGGTAGGTTACTCTGGGTCTGTACACTCTTCTCTGTCTCCTCATTGTGGGTTAGTTGACAGCATTCACATCCTCACCACCCTCAGCCTCTTCCACAAGTTGTATGATAGCTATTGCAGCCCCTATCATTTTGCCATTGTGAGTGTTAAAAGCTCCCTGCTTGTTTACAGTGGTGGTGTAGAGTGTGGGAAAAACCAGAGGGGGAGAAGGTGTTTGCTTAGTTTATAGTAATGTTCTGGGCTGGGCTGGTCTGCTGCCTGTATAATTGGCTTATTTTGGTACATATCACCTGCCAGCTAAGCTAGTCCTACTTGCTTACATTCATACTGCTGTTTACCCTTCCCATTGCTTTCCTGTTTATGCCCGTGTATACACCGCGCAGAGTGCTTAAATGTGCACACTGCTGCTATTTCCTGGTTTAACCTCTGTTTTCTTCCTGTAAAACCTGGTGCGTGGCGCGCACACCTGCTTAGGGTTTGTAAAGAGTGCTAAGCAAGTTTAGACGCACCCCCTACCTTAGCTGTGCTAAGCTAGGAGCAAACCCGAGGCACAGGGCTCCAATCTGCTTACAGTATACCTGACACACACCCCCATGATGTCACCTAACTCCTAGGCTTGCAGCAAGCTATTACTACTCTTACACTGTTGGGACCTGACTCACATGTTGGGGAAAACTGGGATTCACTATCCTTCCCCTCATTTGCATAGGATTGCCTGCTAATGCATAGTTACATGTCTCACACTGAGCCTACCCTTAGCAGCCACTACTCACTGGCCAGGTTGTCTTCTGCCTGCCATTGACTTGCATGGCAGAATAGTGATTTTAGTTAGATTGCTTATTTTGGGTTTATTTTATTATTTTCCCCCAATCCCATTTGCGTGCTGCTGCCCTACGTTTAAACAGCCAAGATTGGCTAAAAAAAAAGTAGATTTTTGTATTTTTTTTATGTTTGAAATGCCAGTGGTCTTATACTTGGCCATTGGCATGCTTACTACATGATACACAGCCTTTATTTGGAACTGTCATAGCTCTGTTTTGGATTTTGCAGAAATGTACTCAGTTACTAACTGACTACATTTCTGCAGATAGTACTAGTCTTACACGGACTGCTGCAAGCTTCCTGGATTGCAATATCACCTCATTTGCATGGATTTTACCAGCAAATGGGGTGAGTTGCATACCAGGGCTTAGTCCGTGCAGGAGTTGTGCAGGAACGCTTGTGTACACCCCTGCAGGCTGTAGCTAGTATTCTTATACATATTGCCTGCTTGAGCTCCTGCACCGATCTTGCACTCCGTGCAAGCTTTTGAAAATCCAGGAGCCTGTTTTATTGATTATCTGCAACTTTTCTGAGAAAGTAATTTGGATTTGTGAACAGTAGCTATTAGTTGCTAGTGACTGACTGGTATAATGTAGTGCTGGGTCTGTTTTACTTTTCTCTAGTAAGTCCAGGGTTACTGTCCATAATGAAGAGCACTGTAATGGACTTCTACATTATATTTCTCAAGCTTCTGAAATAAATATAATTTTATTAGTTTTCTGCTTTGCAATTCTGGTTTCAAGCTGACCACTTCATTTCTGCCCTGGCACTAACTGTGCTCCTTGTCTAACTTGCCATTCCATCTCCTGTTTGTGCAGTAAGTTCTCTGTGTCCCTACATTCTTCATTTATGTTCCCTTTATTCTTAAATAAAACAAAAAAAAATGTGTATGTACTATCCTTGTTGAGATATCCATATAAGGCATTGTAACTGTCATTTTCCTTATATAATGCAATTTATCTGTAATCTGCAGTGAAAATCATCTGCCTTTCTTTCCTGCATCGAATGTAAGACATTATTGACACTTTAATATATTACATCAATAGAATTGCAGATGTACTGTTCTAAATGACCATACATTCTACATGTATTCTCCTTAATATAATAGGTACCTTCTTATATAAATCTTCAGCATTTACAAACTCTAAGTATAAGGTCCTTGGTGTACTTGTGTTGTTTTTACTATTTCTGTTACCTTCACTTCCAAATACTAATATATATTTTTTTAATTCTCCACCCGTTTTATGGAAAAAATTATGGATTTTCTCCTACTACTTCCAAAAACAGCTGATTAGCCTCCAAAATGTTCTAACTCACTGTGATTTGTTGTCTCATATGTTTACTATCTACTGAATAATATAAATAATTCTACAGCTAGTGTTTAGCCTTCTACTTTCAATTGAATTCATTCCAATTTTTGCATGTGTTTTCTTTATGTAGTCCACCTCATCTACGACATTTTGGGATAGCCTCTTATTATACTTTTCTTTTTGCAATTTTCTC
>NW_025049764.1:0-14503 GCF_019279795.1 Protopterus annectens
GGCTGTTGGAGGGGTCAGAGCAACAAAGCTGCTGTATGCAGCTGTGGCAGTACAGGCAGACTCTGAGCTAGAACTTCAGCAAAGGATAGGAGAATGGAATGCAAATCTGAAGGCACATGGGATGAAACTAAGCACAGATAATGGTAATGACAGCAGACTGGGGAAATCAGAAGAAGCTGAGAATAGAGATAGATGGGAAGATAGTGGAACAGGTAAACAGCTTCAAGTATCTGGGAGGGGTGGTTGAGGAGAAGGGTAGTCTGAATGAAGAGGTCAAAGCTAGAATCAGAGGAGCTGCAGCCAACTGGCATAGAGTATCAGGTGTAGTATATGACAGAAGAATGCCAAAGAAGCTGAAAAGTAGGGTGTACAAGACAGTGGTGCGACCAGTACTACTGTATGGTACAGAAACCCGGGCAGCAAAGGCAGAACAGCTGAAGAAGCTAGAGGTGATGGAAATTAAGTGCCTGAGAAAGGTGGTAGGATAGACACTGTGGGCCAGGCAAGAAATGAGGACATTAGAGTAAAAGCCAAAGTAGCTCCAATTGCAGAAAAGATCAAAGAGAACTGATTACGATGGTATGGGCACATGTGTAGAAAAGCAGAAGACAATCTGGTGAGGGAGATTTGGGACAGACAGGAAGAAGGTAAGAGGAAGCGAGGGCGTCCAAAGAGGTGGATGGATTGTGTGAAAGAAGATCTGCGACAGTCAGGCATGAGTGTTGAAGAAGGCAGGAGGGTGGCACTGAATCGAGAGAGTTGGCGACAGTTAATAAGATACCCCAACCCCACGTAAATGGGAAAAAGGGGATGATGGTGATCTACATTTATGGTAAGTGTACACAACTGTATTACGTTCTTCGTGTTTCACTGTTGCAGTCATCACACTTGGGTTGATTCCCAAAGCTGAGGAAGGGTGGAGGCAGTCAAGAAGTGTTAGGGCTGGCTAGCAGGCCTTGTAAGACTGCTGTAGCAAATAAAGCTCTGGATTTAGAAAAAAAATAGGTAAGTGGTAATGCTTGGTGAAGGTGTGCACAAAACTCCAGGTTGCAGCTTCCAGAATGTCCCTGGTAGGGACTCCCCTGAGAAATACTGTAGAGGTGGAAGTAGCCCTAGTGGAATGTAGTCTGATCCCCTGTGGGGTAGGTTTTCCATGGTGCTTGTAGCAGAAATGGATGCAGTGTGCTATCCATTTGGAAATTGTTTGTTTTGAAATGGCACTGCCCTCTACCCCTGTAGCAAAGCTGACTAGCAGCTGGTCAGATTTTCTGAAAGGTTTAGTCCTGTGTCAAGGTAGAATCTGAGCTGTCTGTGCATGTCCAAGGAGTGCAGGATCCTTTCCCCTTTATTTTGAGGGTTAGGGAAATAGGTTGGCAAATGGATGGATTGATTTAGAGCCACAATGGACACCACCTTAGGCAAAAAGGATGGGTTAAGTCCTGAGGGAAACCCTTCAGCATGGAAAATAATGAAGGGTTCCACAGCTATTAGCGCCTGTAACTCAGACACTCTTCTTGCAAAAGCTATGGCTAAAAGCAAGGCTGTTTTCTAAGAGAGGAATTTTAACTCTGCTGAAGCAGCAGGTTCAAAAGGGAGAAATGTGAGCTTTTCCAGTACAAAGTTAAGGTCCCAGGCAATTGTGGGTGCTCTCCTAAGGGGTCTTAAGTTGTTAGCCCCTCTAAGGAAATGTTTGATGAGAAAAAAGGAGGCGGATCAGTATTATGAGTTGAGATGGCAGAGGCATAACTCTTAACGGATGAGGAGGATAGGCCTTTGTGGAGTAGCTCTGCTAGGTAATCCAGGATTAGAGGTAAGGAGGGCACAGCTGTGTCCTTTCCTTGAGAATGGTTCCAAGAACAATATCTTTTCCACATTTCAGCATAGGATTTCCTGGTACTAGGCCTTCTGGCTTCAAGAATGACGTCCAGCACCTGTTTGCTGATGGTTGCTGGAGGTGTACTCAGGGGATAAGCCAGGCTGCAAGGTTTGCAACTGTGGATGCAAAATCTGTCCCTCCCTCTGAGACAGCAGGGTACGAGTCTGGTGAAGGTGCCAGGGTGACACGGTTGACAGACTGTGTAAGAGTGGGTACCAGTGCTGGCACGGCCAGTCTAGGGCAATAAGAATGGCCATGGCCTGTCCTGTTTGATCTTGAGTAGTACTTTTGAGAAGAGGGGCAGAAGTGGAAAGGCATATATTTCCCATTGGAATGATAGAGTATCCATCTTCCAGGCCCTGCTGTGAGGGTTGCTGGTGCAGAATTTGCTCAACTGGTGGTTCTGGGGGGGGGGGGGCAAAGAGGTTCACCTCTGGTGTCCCCCACCTCTGGATTAGAAAGTTGAAGGTGTTGGGCTCCAATTTCCACTTGTGTGGGTCTAGGAGATTTCTGCTTAAGTCATCTTACAGTAAATTTTGTTTGCCTGGCAGGAATTAAGCTTGTAGATGCACTTGGTTGCTCAAAGCTGTGTTCCACAGGGCCATGGCTAACCTGCAGAGTGGGTAAGAATGGGTTCCCCCCTGCTTGTTTACGTACGACATAACTGTGGTGTTGTCTGTTTTTATCAGCAGCTGTCCTGGAAGGATTTGGTATTTGAAAGGTTGCCAGAGCATTCTGTAAAGCCAGCATCTCTTTTTGATTGATGTGCAGGACAATTTGGTCTGGGATCCAGTGGCCCTGAATGCATTTGCCTGCCATGTGAGCACCCCATGCACAGTCTGATACATCTGTAGTCAGGATTTGGGTGACAAGGGGCTGAGTGAAAGGCAGTCCCTTGTTGTGGTTGCATGCTTCTGCCCACCAAAGGAACTCTGCCCTTAGACAAGGTATGATTGGAATGACTGTTTCCAGGTCCTGAGAATGTTGGCACCAAAGACCTTTTAAGTATCACTGAAGTTTCTTCATAAGCAGTCTTGCATATGGAATTAGCAGAATACATGATGCCATGAACCCTAGGGAATGCAGTATTTTCCTTGCAGATAGCTGGGTTCTGGTGGCCAGCTGTTTGAAGTAGTTGGTCAGACAGACCTGTTTTTCTGGAGTGAGAGATGTCATCTGGGAAGTTGCATCCAAGCTTGCTCTCAGGAATACAATCTTTTGACTGGGCATCAGTTCTGATTTATTTTTGTTGATGGTGTACCCCAATGAAGTGAGAAGGCTTTTTACAAATGCCAGGTGCTGAAGTAGCAATTCCTGACTGTCCGCTTGACAATCAGACAATCGTCCAAGTATGGGAACATTTGGATATTTCTCTGCCTGCAATATGCAATGGCTGGAGCCAGGCATTTTTATGAATACTCTGGGCACAGTAGATAAGCCAAAGGGAAGTGCAGAGAACTGATGGTGCATACAGCCTGCTCTGAAGCGTAGACATTTCCTGCATGACTCCCTTATGGGCATGTGCAGATAAGCTTCTTTTAAGTCTAGAGTGACTAACTAGGTATCCGTGGCTAGCATAGGGAGAAGCTGTTGCAGAGTAAGCATCTTGAATTTTGGGACCACCAGAAAGGTGTTGAGAATTGACAGATTCAGGATTGGGCACCAAGAGTCCTCTTTTCTGGGCACCAGGAACAGTCTGGAGTAGAAACCCTGCCCCCTTTGCTCTGTTGGAACTGGTTGAATATCTCTGATACTGAGCAGGGAAAGCACCTGCTTCTGAGCCCCTGTCCACTGGTTGGAGGAAGGTCTGGAAACCCACTTGGGGTTGGCAGTGAGTGGAAGTAGAATCTGCACCTCTGGGATACAATGCTTAGGACCCCATCAGTCCTGAGTAATGGACATCCATTTTTTTGCATGAAGGGCACGTTTTCCTCCTAGGGGCACAAGTAATTGGGCAGGGCTGGGAAGGATAATTGAAAAGTCATTGTGAACTTTTTCTATAAGGGGGCAGCTTACCACTCCCTGTTTTTGAGGTAGGTGCACTCCATTGTTTAGATCTCTGCATACCCTGAGACTGTAGTATAGGTGGCCCGTTTCCCCAGGGTTTGGAATGAGAAGGCCTGGAAGGGGCTGGAAAGGACCAGTTTTTAGAAGGCCAATGCCTACTGAATCTAGATGGCTACACTTGTAAGAATTCTTCAACAGTTTGCATAGATTGAGCTTTTTCTTCCATCTTTTTAAGAAGAACTTCTTCTGCTTTGGTACCAAACAAACGGTCCTGTTTTAAAGGAACATCTAGTAATTTTGATTTGATATGATCTGGCAAAGTTTGTTCTTTCAGCCAAGCATGCCTTCTCAGTACAGAACCCGTGAATGCAGCCCTGCAAGATGCTTCTAGGGCATCAAAACCACACTGCAAAGTATGCTTACTAACTTGGTTTGCAGAATGCATTAAGTCTTGTAAATCTTTATTTTCTGCACAGTCTGGAACACCATTTTTTCACCTGCATTACCAACTAATTATGATTGTTTTATCAAAATGTGTGAAAAGGATTTTTATGTATATTTTTCAAGACAAAAACGGAAATGTTTATACTATAATGTAAGCAATGAAGAATGGCGCTCCTTACAGACTATGTGACAATGCTGAACTAACTATAAAGCCAGCTGATAAAGGGGGGTGGAATTGTGTTATTGAATACTGAAGATTATAATGAAACCATGTATTTAATGTTACAAGATGTTGATACCTATAGCGAGATCAATCAGGAAGTGTTGGATAAGATAGTAAGATATAAAATGACCTGTATGATCTTTTGATGTGTAGACAAATCAGCTAGGATTTATATAATTATTTCTTAGTGGAATATCCTCTTATACCATATATCAAAAGTTTACCTAAAGTTCACAAAAATGTTTTACCGTTACCTATGTGCCCTACAGTGGCAGGTGAAGGGTGGGTAACTGAGACGATTTCTGTCTATATAAAGTATCGAGTCCACTAATCAAGAACATACCCACTATATTAAGAGACACCTACCAATTGATTGATACAATGGATCTGTTATTTAATGATGGATTACCTGATACATGTCTACTAGTCACTTTAGATGTAAGAAATTTATTTACCTCTATTCCTAATGGTTATGGATTAGAAGCCATTACGGAGACGTTGAACTGTACTCCTGAGTTCAATAATAAACAAATATTGCTTTGCACTTTATTAGACATTATTTTGTCTAATAATGTCTTCATGTTTAATAACAAATTATATCTACAGAGATGGGGTGTCGCAATGGGCACCCCATGTGCCAATACATATGCTAATTTAGTAGCTCATCATTGGGAGAGATGATTATATCTTTTTAATAGTGAATACTATACAAAAATTTTACTGTATAGGAGATTTGTAGATGATATACTATTGTTTTGGAATGGTACTCCTGATGAGCTTAGGGAGTTTATTAGATATTTAGAATCCACTACTGACTTCTTAAGATTTACCATGGATTTCTCTAGATCTAAAATTGACTTTTTAGATATTACCATCTCTAAAGATATACATGATCATATATCTACTTCCCTTTTTAGGAAGGCATGTTGGAAGAATACATTGCTACATTTTAACAGCATGCATCCTCGATTTATATTTCCAAATATAGTTAAGAGTCAATTTATTAGACTTACTAAATGCAAGAAACCGACACAGTTGGATGAACAGGCTGATATTATGGAACGCCTCTTTATAGAAAGGGGTTATAACAGTTCCATGGTAAAAGATCTGAGAGATTTAATGTTAAATAATTTTAAGAATGGAAGTAAACAGGTCCATGTTAGACAGAAGGGACTAAATAATAACTATGACTCTAGAGTGACTTTTATTACAAAGTTTACTAATGATAATAAAGAGATCGTCAAAATAATACGAAAAAATTGGCATGTACTCACAAGTAGATCCTTATATTGTCAAGATAGTAGGTGAGACACCGAGCTTCACCTATAGGAACAGTAAGAATCTAAAGAGGCTATTGTGCATTGACCATGGTCATTTAGATGATAGACAATCCCCTAGATACTTTAAGACTTTTGGTACCTTTCCATGTGGTAAATGTAATAGGTGTGGAATGATCAATGCCACTCAGGTGTTTGTACACCCCACCCTGGATTATAAGTTCAAACCTAGTTTTTTTTGCTTCTTGTGATGATGTCAACCTTATATATTTAGCTACTTGTGATCAGTGTCAGGCTTTTTATGTGGGCATGACAACAAGGAGGTTTAAGGATAGGATTTATAATCATGTATATGACATCAGAAAGTCGAACCAACAAAATGCTTTGGCTAAACAGACTATGGCTACTTAAGGCCATAGATTTAAGTTTAGGGTGTTACAATTAGTGATCCCTAATAAGAGAGGGGAGAATAATATGAACCATTTGGAGGCAGTAGAACTCCAATGGATTTTTAAGTTACGAGCACATCAAGATCCAGGTCTTAATCAGTTTATAACTATAAAACTTGTACTTGAAGCACGTAGATTAAAATAAAACAACTTCCTTTATAGATATAAGTGCAATAGAAGGACAATGGGACATGACAGCGTGCAGCTTAGTATTTATTTATTCATTTATTCAATTATTCAGTTTTATATATAAATATATATTTTTTGAAGGTAATTGTTCATGCTAATTGTTTGTGACCACATATTAATTTATTTATAATCTATAATTTACATCCATACATAATATGAACTTATGAGCATATTTGAATTTTATAGCATGTTTGTTCATATTTTATAGTATTTATATATATAAATATACATTTCATCTAAGTATTTCTTATATATTTTTATATGTTTTATATATGTTTATTGTTCATATTTTAGTTATATATTTTGATGAACTAGCACATATACCCAATTGTATACTCATCCATTGCAAGAACTAGGCAATTATAGTTATAGGCTTTAGTACTACGCTATCATAGCTATAAAGTTACTATTTTGTCATGAGTTCATATACAGAGGTTAAACATACTTTATATGATACTTAAGATTATATTAACATATTGTGAAATTGTTTATTGCTTTTATTGCTCCTCAGTGTTCTTTCACTGTTTTAGTTGTACAGTGGTTGAATGCTATATCTTAAGAGCACTGATCTACGAGGATCCATAGAAGCTTTTTTCAGTATAGTCAAGAACTGATTGAATAATTGTTTAAATAGATAGTTATATGAATGTGGTGATTATAGATTTTAAATTAGTTGTCTTATAAAATATGAGTTCTTTGGAATGTTTTCTGAGATGTGATGAAGCGTACCTTGGCAGAACGTGAAAGCGCTTATCTTTTTCACTACATGTAATAAATCTTCTGTTTTTCGTGGTGGTCCTCACTCATTTTTATTTCCATATAAGGTTGTTTTTTCGCTTATCGAGTTGGACCTTCAGATAGCAGCGGTTTCTTCTTTTTCACCATTTTTGTTTGATTAGTTCCATAATATGTTGCTGGTATTTCAACATGTGAAACTGGCAATTCAATTCCCTGATGGCAAGAGTTGCAGAGGTATACACCTTCTTACCTCATCTGTCTAAAGCTCTGGAATCCCTGTCTGAAGGGGTAGGGGTTTTGGCTGTAGTAGCCTTAATGCCTTTAGTTCCCTGGGAAATGGTCTCTGGATCCGCAGTAGGATTCCTAAAGTGAAATTTGTGAGAATCAGGTACTCTGTAGTACCTGTCAGGTTTTATAGGAGCCGGTGGTAGAGTGTCAGAAGTAAGACTGGATTCCATGAAGACATCATCTACAATATCCAGGACAGGGGGGATAGCTAGAGGCCTGTGCTGAGGCAACTCTAAAAATTCTCTGAGTATCTTTTTGGACTGAGGATAGTCCTGGCATTCCAGTGGAAATGCTCTCTTAAAGTATGCAAGGTTTCACCAAAAGAAAAAACCTCTGGAGGAGAGGCAGAGGGAATGGATTCCTCTGCATCTGAATCCTCATAGGTTGACAAGGGTATGTCCTGGTAATCAGAAGGTTGAGTCAAAGAACACCTGGTCTGTAGAATCAGAAGGAAACTCAGTTCTCTGTCTTTTAGCAGGGGAAGGCTGGCTTCCCCTAATTAGGGTAATACGGTCTTCAGCCGTTCTAATCATTTGTTTTTGTGGCATGGAAGCTTGAGCACGCGCTTTGGTCATCATTTTCTAGGCGTAGTGTGTACTCTGAACCTTTAAAAGTCAGTAGTTTTAGCTAAAAACAAAGACAAAAAATACACCGAACCCACAGACATTGCCAACATCCTATCTGACAGGTTCAGCGCAAACCCCCCCCCCCCCCCCACCAAAAGGGCAAATATCTATCCCAGCAGAGTGCTGCCCCCCTGACATCTCAGATGCTCAGGTAAGAGCCACCCTATCCAAAGCAAAAAACACAGCATCAATGGGACCAGACGGTGTCCCGGGCTGTGTCCTACATGAACTCCAAGAAGAGCTAAACCCAAACATAAAACTACTGTTCAATCTCAGCCTTACTACAGGATATGTACCCAAAGAGTGGCGTACAGCAACAGTGGTCCCTCTCCACAAAGGTGGCGCCTCAACGGATCCTGGAAACTATCGCCCCATAAACCTGACTAGCTTGGTCTGCAAAGCTATGGAAAGGATCATCATGGACCTCATAAATAAAGATATTGGAGACCTACAGACACTGGATCCTACCCAGTTCGGCTTTGTTAAGGGCAGATCCTGCCTCTTAAACCTGGTTGATTTCTTTGAAACAGTCACCAAGGCTATTGACGAGGAGAAGGTGGTCCACACAGCCTACCTGGACCTTGCAAAAGCCTTCGATACAATATCCCACTCGGGCATTATAGATAAGCTCACCAGCTTAAATATAAACCCCTATGTCACTAGATGGGTTGCAAACTGACTCAAGGACAGAAACCACATGGTTAGAATTGCTGGAGCCATGTCAGACTCCAAACCAGTTACAAGTGGCATCCCACAAGGCTCAGTCCTGGGACCTCTCTTGTTCGGTATATATTTCTCGGAGGTACAGGCCAACACGGAAGGACTGTGGCTGACCAAGTTCGCAGATGACTGCAAACTGGGCGCCATAATTGACTCTCCAGCCGACACAAGCATCCTCCAAAAGGGCCTCATAGAAACAGACAACTGGTGCAAGAGCCATGGCCTCAAGCTAAGTGCCAAAAAGTGTATAGTCATCCCCTTTGGCCAAAACAAAGTGCCCACAAATTACCACATAGGTGTTAATCCATTAAGTACGGAAGAAGTAATTAGGGACCTGGGGACCCAAGTTGATAGCAATCTCTCATTTGACAACCACGTGGCCAAAGTGGTTAGAAAAACATTTTATATAGCCCACCTAATCATGAAGGGATTCACATCTAGATCAGGGGAGGTCATCGTGCCTCTTTACTCATCCCTCATCAGGCCCATAATTGAGTACAATGCCCCTTTTGGGATGTACCTTACCAGACACCTGCAGCAACTGGAAAGACCCCAAAAGTATCTCACCAAGAGGATCAAAGGGCTCAAATAGATGCCATATGCTGCCCGGTTAAAGAAACTCCAGCTCTACTCAGTGGCATACCGCCTGCTCAGAGGCGATCTGTGCCTGACGTATAAAGCCACGTCCAACCCGGAATTAATGGACATGCTGCACCTCAGAAAATCCAAATCCCATCGAGCTACGCGCCGAGACTTGAACCTCAGCACTGAAATAAATAGGACATGCTGGAGGGACAGATTCATAACCCAGAGGCTCCCTTCACTCTGGAATAAAATCCCAGTCCAGGTTAGGCAGAGTCCCTCATTGACTCTCTTCTAGAGGAATCCTGATGAGTGGATGGGAGATTGTAGGTTTACCCTGGGTATCACTTCTATGTCACTGTTAGACAGAGGCACAGTATACTAACCTCAAATAAGGGCATAGAAAAATTAATTTAAAATGGGAGGCGAAAGCCAAACACACTCTGGCTAGGCTTATAAATGCCCTAGGGCAGATAGCCTCGTATGAACCTATGAACCTATAATGCGAACATCGGTAGGGTGGAATACACCCTCAGAAGCCAGTGCCTGCACAGCGGCTCCGGATCCATCCAAGGTAGAGACATCCGCAGGTTCCATAGTCAAAAAAGCATCTTGCAGCATACCGGACTCTGAGTGGGTCTCAGCAGTGGCCTGCGAATCTGTAGAAGCAGGCATCAGGGGCTGCAAAGGGGCCTCCACTGAGTACCGGCAGACTGGCGACTAGCTTAATGGAAGCATCATCGGCAGTTTTGGACATATGCGGTCTGTCTCTGTCTTTATCTTTATGTTTTTTCAGAAGATCGTTAGTCAGATGGTTTATCGAAGCCATTTTGGAATATGGAGAATGAGAACGAAAGAATTTAGTGACAAACACAGCCTGACGATGAATGGTCCGGGCGTTAAACAAGGCACAAAACAGACAGCGAGGGACGTCGTGGTCTGGGCCTAAACAGGTGACGCAGTAAGAATGAAAATCTCTGTGAGGTATTTGCTTTCCACAGGCAAAACAATTGTTAACTTTTTCTGACATCGGTTAGAGCAAGAAAAAAGAATCCCCAACAGGGTACTTAGCTTTAGAAGACATCAGGTTTGAAACTCAAAAAACAAAAATTTCAAGTAGCAGCCAATCGGCACTTGCGAACTGCTTCTACTACGGGCTCATTCTCGGCAAGAAAAACTGATGTAATGGCATCAGCTGCCTGTTTTAGACCCCTGACAACCTGACGTTATGGAAGAAGCGATAGCTTCCGACGCAGAAATCCCAAGACTCTGGTATTCGAGCCGACTAAGAGCTACCGGCAGGCAGGTAACCCAAGTGTGATGACTGCAACAGTGAAACACGAAGATCATCTGGAGTTGGATGGCTTATTAGTATGGGTGAGGGTACAGATTAGTTGGGAGAACCTATGTAAATTAATACATGAGCTAGGTCAATCCAGGGAGAGTGATACCCAGTTTATGTTGACGTTCCCAGGAGAATGGTTTCATTTGGTTATGTGCTGAGTAAACCAAGACAGAATGTGTTCAAATAAGGATAGATTTTCACTGGGGTTATATAGATAGCTGCTACAGTTATTGTGTTGTGGTCATTAATTTTACAGTTGGCAGTCAGTAGTTCAGTTGGGAAGAAAGAGGGAGTAGAGTTAGAGGGGTAACAGTGAGATGGTTAGAGTATACAATGGCAATTCCTCCACCTTTTTCCTTTGGATGGTTTAATCACAGGATTTTGTAACCTTGAAGGAAGTACTTGTCAGAGATCTGAGGTTTCAGCCATGTTTTGGTGAGTGTAATGATGTCTGAGGAGTAGTGTGACATCCAGGCATGGAATTTACTAACTTTATTTAGTATATATCTAATACTCAGAGAAAAGTGATAGGTGCTTCTTAAAGAAGTCATATGTAGTGTTGGGATCAAAGCTAGTGCTATTATTGAGGGGATAGGGCTAGGTCCAGGGTTGGGATGAATGGACCCTGATAGTAGTAAAGCACTGACTGTAAAATTAGAGTTAGGGGGCAAGGGGTAATGGAATAGATATTTTATCTTATTTTTGGGGATGGTTGCGGGAGAAGAGAGATTTTTTAAATTTGGGTAAGAAGATTATGATAGGAAAGATAGTGGGTGAAATACTGACTAAGTGAAGAGTTTCAGAGAATTCTTTGGAGTTGACAGAGGTCGGAGATGGGTGAAGTGGTATTAACTGAGCATTGTAAGAAGTGAGGAGATAGAGAAGATGTGAAGAGGACAGACTATCATCTTATGGTGGGGCTTGATAGTGCATGGCACTGAAAGTGATGAGAGAGACAGAGTTTAGAACAATGTTAGGTTTGTGAGAATGGAAAAGGAAGGAACTGTAGAGTAGTGAGGTGTAAAGTAAAAGGGGGGACCAAGGGAGGGTTTAATGAGAGGGAGGAACTGTAGAGCAATAAGCTGTAGAGCAAGAAAGAACACAGACATTTACCAACATTCATACATGAAAAGAATACCCTCCCAGAGTTAAATTAACTACTCTATTTAAAGTAATACAGAACATACTACAGATTGAAATGTCTAAGTTATCTGTCTAATATTGCACTTGAGTGAGGTAAATAATACTGACTACGGATATAATAAATAAATATTGCACTTAAGTGGAATATATGTAAGTATATATTGCACAAATAAATAAAAATCGACTTGTGTGTCCAGACCCCTGGGACTAATGACCAGGTTCAGAAGTCTAATCATTGTAGGGTAGAAACTGTTACTGAATCTTGTAGTCCTGCAGTGGATGCTGTGATATCTCCTTCCTGATGCCAGATGGTTAAACAATCCATGTGCAGGATGTGTGTTGTCCTGTATTATTTTGGTGGCCTTTCGGATGCTTTTTGCAGAATAAAGATGTTGTATCGATGGAAGACTGGAACTTGTTACCTTCTCTGCACCCCTCACCACTCTTTGTAGCACCTTCCTGTCTAACTGTGCAGCTTCCAAACCACACTGTGAAGCTGCAGGTGGGGATGCTCTCTACTGCACCTCTACAGAAGGTGGAGAGAATATCAGGAGGAAGCTTAGCTTTTTCCAGCCTTCTTAAAAAGTGGAGGCATTGGTGCACTTGACTGACCAGTTGGCTGGTGTTTCCTGACCACGAGAGATCCTCTGATATGTGTACACCCAGGAATTTTGTACTGTTAACCCTCTCCACACTCTCACAATTGATCCTGAGCACTGGGTGGTTTGTTCTCCTTTTCCTGAAGTTGATAATAAACTCTTTGGTCTTGCTTGCATTCAGGTCAAGGTTGTTCCCCTCACACCAACTGATCAAAGATGTCACCTCATCTCTGTACGCCATTTCATCCTCCTTTGTGATGAATCCCATGATGGTGGTGTCATCAACAAACTTGATGATACGGTTGGACTTGTGCTTAGCATAGCAGTCGTGGGTCAGATGTTGAGTAAAAGTGGGCTGAGAACACATCCCTGTGGAACGCCGGTGTTAATTGTGATGCACTTAGATGTGTTCTTACTTGAACACACCCTGTGTGGTCTCTCAATCAAGAAGTCCGGGATCCAGTTAGAGATATTTACTGATTCCTAAACATGCCAGTTTTTTTTTTTATCAGACAGTAATGGGAAGAGGATAAGAGTGGCAGGAAGGGGAGGGGTTTAGAGTGGAGGAGAAAGTAAGATAGCTATAAATCAAGTGTGTGCAGGGGTGGGAGGGAATGGGGTAGGGTAGGGAAGCAGAATGAGCCAGAGCACAGCAAGAGCGAATGGAGCAGGGTGGACCCAGTCTGCAGCTTTGAGGAGCCTCAGAGTCAAATAAGCCTATTTGTGTAGACTCTTAGGCTGTGTTTATCTATCTAAAACTAGGGCTGGCAAAGTAATGCTGTAGGCAGAGAGGGAGTTCATAGGTAGGGAGATACTAGGCTATCTGCTCGAAGGCATTTATAAGCCTAGCCAGAATGTGTTGGTTTTCACCACCCCCTTAGATTAGTTCCCTGTGCCTCTGTCCAGCAGAGACACTGAAGTGATCCCTGGGGTAAACTTTGTTTCCCATCCACTCATCAAGGTTTCTCTTGAAGAGTGTTAGCGAGGAGCTCTGCCTAATGTAGATTGGAATCTTACTCTAAAGCATGGGAAGTCTCTGGGACAGAAATCTATTCCTCCAGCATGTCCTATTTATTGTTGTGGTGAGGATTAGATCCCTAGAGCGTGTGGCTCAAGGGGATAAGGTTTTCTTTAGGTGGAGCATGTCCATCAATTCTGGGTTGGACATGGCCTTGTATGTCAGGCAGAGATCACCTCTGAGTAGGCGGTATGCAACCAAGTACAGCTGGAGTTTCTTCAGTTGTGCTGCATAAGGCATCTGTTTGAGGCCAGTGATCCTCTTGGTGAGGTACGTCTGTGGTCTTTCCAGTTGTTGCAGGTGCTTGTACTGTACATCCCAAATGGGGCGCTGTACTCTATGATGGGTCTGATGAGTGATGAGTAGAGGGGCACAATGACGTCTTTTGATCCGGATGCAAACCTTTTTGTGATTAAGTGGGCCACACAGAAAGATTTTCTAACCACTTTGGCAATGTGATTATCTTCCCAGATCCCTTTCCGTATTTAGGGGACTACCACCTATGTGGTAGTTTGTGGGTACTTTTTTTTTTCCAAAGGGGATGACTATGCACTTTTTGGCATTTAGCTTGAGGCCATGATTTTGACACCAGGTATTCGTCTCAGTGAGACCCTTTTGGAGGATGTCTGTCAGCCGGTGAGTCAATTACAGCCCCTAGTTTGCAGCAGTCTGCGAACTTGGCCAGCCATAGTCCTCCTGTGCTTGCCTGTACCTCTGAGAAGTATATGCCGAACTGGTGGGGTCCTAGAACTGAGCCCTGGGGAATGCCACTTGAATCCGGTTTAGAGTTAGACCTAGCTCCTGCAACTCTCACCATGTGGGTTCTGTCCGTGAGCCAAATAGGCAACCCATCTTGTGACATAGGGGTTTATGTTCAGGCTGGTGAGCTTGTCTATAATAACTGAATGGGGAATGGTGTTGAAGGCTTTTGCAAGGTCTAGGTAGGCTGTGTGTACCACCTTTCCCTCGTCTATAGCCT
>NW_025049765.1:0-8044 GCF_019279795.1 Protopterus annectens
ACCAATTTTGAGGATTTTTTACTTCCGGGTTGGATGATTTTATGAGGATTGTATTTTTCTATATGATCAGATGCCTTCCCTTTTGGATTTTGCTCTATCATGTAATAGCTTTCTCCTCTTATTGTAAAGTTTGTTTATGGCTGGGGTCCACCAGACTGGACGTTTGCCCTTTGGAAAGAGTCTTGGTTTTATTTGGGATTGCCTGATCCATGCAGTCCTGAGGTGTTCATAGAAGGCATTTGTAAGGGCTTCCAGCTTGGGTTGTGGTTTCCATTGGCTCGGGGCCTTGAAGGATACCACACCTGTCTTGAGTAGTGTGAAGTTTGCTTTAGAAGTTCTTCACTGTGGTCTTTTTGTTTGGGGTGGGGGGATGTGGATTTCTAGTGAGATTAGTTTATGATCTGATCTCACCAAGAGGATATACTTCTGGTGTGGAGCATTTTGTCCCCATGTTTGTGATGATGAGATCTAGTATATTTTCTCCTCTTGTGGGGATGGTGACTAGTTGTTCCATGGCATTTGAATTTATGAACTCCAGGAACCTTTGGGCTAGAAAGTTGGTGCTTGAGTAATGTTCCCAGTCTATATTCGGGTTGTTGAAGTCACCCAATATGATGGTGTTTGGTGATACATTTATACCTCCAGCGTCTTCAGGAAGGCTGTGTGGGTTTCGAGTTTCGAGGGTGGCCTGCAGGCATGCTGCCAAATTGTAGAGCAGTTTTGCCTATGGTTAATTGCAGGGTAATCTGGATGAGCTCGATGCTCGGCGGCAGAAGCCACCAACCTGGAGGTGGGTATCCTGATGCAACATGGATGGCCACCCCTTTGTGGTAGCGCAGTCCGGTTTTAAACGCAACGATGATATGAGGTAAACCCGATAGTGCCGGGTGCTCTCAGGAGCCTTGAACCTTTCAGGTTTCAGTCACAGCACAGACATCGATGTTCCATACCGAGAAGGGCCCTGGAAAGCATGCAGGTATTTTGAGATTTAGACTTCTGGCATTGAGCATTACCCTGGCTTCTTCCGCTTGTTTCTAGGGTGGTAGGTTTAGAATTTGAGCCTTGGCCCAAAAAGGCAATTCATGGGGTGGCAAGAGCCTTTAGCCAATATCCGAAATCCCGTGGGTGACAGGTAATCCCGCGGCAGCGCGGGTTTCGTCACATGTTATCCAAGGCATTAAGACACTGGATCCCCTTTGAATGACACCAGAAATTAATAATTGTTAAAGCTGATCATCTTGTCACCATATTGGTGGCATCACCGCGGGTGAAGGAAGCGACGTTCGGGGTCAGGTCATATCTGCCCGGGCTGCTAATCAGAGAGCTCCTCTATGTCTCCTTTCATGTAGTCCAGGAGGTATCGCTCAGGTCGTTCACACCAAAGTACGGACAATGACCGTGTCATACTTGTACTCTGCTCGGAGTGACCTGAGTGCTTGTGTTACGTGGCGGATTCTAGCCCGAGTGGGCAATCTCTGGTCATGACCTTCCTCCTTGTTCAGCTTGGTGAGTGGACGCCAGTGTGTCTGACTATGGAGTCACCGGCGACAAGTATGTTTGGTGTTGTATTTGGTTCTATAAGGTGACTGTTTGCACACTGGTTTTGTTGTCTATGTGTTACTTGTGTGGTGTCTCTGAGTTTGCAGTTGCTTGCGTCTGCTTTGAGGCCTTTTTGCCGCTTAGGTAAATAAATTTTACCAGAGCCTCCCAGAAAGTATGTCTTAGTGTGTTTGCGTGTTTGATTCAGTGGTGGTTGAGCAGGAGACTGTATTGTGGTGCGTAGTTGCTCTCCTCCTGCCTCGGTCTTTACCAGTCCTGAGTTGAGAGCTCAGCTCCAAGCCATTAAATAGGCTGCATCAAGCAAAGTGTTAGTGTTATGTGGGAGGAGGAGAGGGTTGTCCGTAAGTATTACAGGCAATTGTAACATTGCCTCACTCCCAGATTCACCAACTGGGTAGAGAGGATGCCAGCATCTGACCCTTCACATGCTAGAAAGAATACCAGGAGTTGGAAAAGGAGACAGAAAAGGAAGGCTTTAGCAGGAAGTGGGCACCTGGGGTTTTGCAAGTGAGGGATTTGTATAATATAGAGTGTTTGACCTGCAAAGAAAATGTTTATAAGACAAGGGATATGCTTTAAGACAAGTGTTGAGCTTTTGGAGAAGAAAAAGCAATTAGGGAACAAGTGCTGTGCTTTTAGTGAAGGTGTAACCGTTTAGGTTCCAACAGCGCCTAAGGGAAAAATTGAAGAACAGACTTTATGGAGCCAGAAAAGTTTAACCTTGTTAAATGCTGCTCTAGTGGCAACTCTCTAAATGCTAAAAACGTTATTGATAGCAGGGGCTGGAAAGAAGCAGGAATAGACCCAAAACAGACAATAAAACTACAGTTTCAAGTCAGTAATCACTCCTACGGGGGGCAGGGAAGCTGTTCAATGTTATTCACTGCCACTGATCAACAGAGACCAAAACCCAAAACATTTTCTTTAGTGTTGCGAACTCTCTAGTGCTAACATTGGTTCAGTGCTGTGACCTTACCTTTGATCACCATGTCTCCACAGTGATAAGAAGGGCATTCTATATGGTCATATCATAAGTAAAGGGCATTGCATCCAGAAAAAAGTTATAACCTCCCTGTACTCTTCCCTCATCAGGTCAGTAATTGAGTACAATGCCCTTTTTGGTATGTACCTTTTCCAAAGCACCTGCAGTAGTGGAGAGATCACTAGGTTCCCTCACAAGGAAAAATCAAGCTCTTCAGAATCTGTCCTATGTGGATCGGTTAAAATCACTGTCACTTTATTCTGTTTCATACAGACTACTCAGAGGTGATATCTGCCTTGTGTATAAGACAATCTCTGACCCTGCTTTATTGGAAATTCTGCATATCTGCAAGTCAAATGGCACATGGGTTACTCATTCTAAAAACCTTAACCTGGTATGTGACATTAATAGATCCCGCTGGAGGGACAGATTTGCCTCCCAGAGGTTACCACACCTTTGTAACAGACTCTCACTTCATGTCAAACAGAACACCTCATTGTTCCTCTTCAAATGCAATCTGGACGATATAATGGGTAACCGTAAATTTACCCTGGGGGCTCCACCTGTGTTTCTCTTGGACAGGGGCAATAGGTGCCTATTTTGCAAATGAGGGTAGAACTTGGCTAGGTTTGTAAGGGCCCTAGGGCTATTATTTATTTATTTATTTATTTATTTTATTTATTTCCACTTGTTCACTGGGAGTGTCCAATTGGACCTAGGCTGGCCCATTTTCACCAGAGGCTCGGGGAGAAAGGTTCCACAAATACAATGCTCCAGAAATTCAATGAAGTACAATTACAAAAGACAATTTAAGTAAATGCATGTAGTAAACAATATTAAAAAACATTAACATACATAGAGTAGACAGTACTAATAACATACTGGCATGAACAGCAATTAGAGGAATACATATAGTATACAATATCAGAATATGATTTACATGAAGTCAACTCTGTAGAATTCATACACTTCATAAATGTAACTAGAATGAATAACAAAGTAAGGAAAAGATTTACAATAATTTGGTAAACTTTTGGGACCTGCCGAAAGAAATGAGAAAAAAAGCCTAGCCTAGTAACTTCCTATGATCCTATGATAAAGGTGTCTCCTTCACAATAAAAGTCAGTTCCATGACACCAGCTAACCCTGTAACATTTAGGAAATATTCTAAGACAAACTTCCTACTATTAAGTAATAACTTGTCAAAATTTCATGCACCTCCTAAAATCCTGAGAACACAGCTGCCTATGCAGAATTGATCACATAAACCATGTACAATCATGTCAATAAATGCACAGAGACAGCTGTTTCCACCAGAAATAATCACAGAACTGAAAAAACAAACCAAATATAAACAAATCGTATAAAAAAGGGAAAAAAATGTCCTAGCCAAGATTATGAAGTGCTACCTCCAGCATGACAAAAACACTCTTATCGATCTGAACAACTAAAAGGGCAAATTATTTCATTTATTTATTTATATTTGTTTACCGGGGTAGTCCACTGATCAGTAATAACCAATGCTAGGCTCAACCCAAGTGAAATATAAGTACATTATAAACAAAAAATACAGAAATATAAGCAATAACTGAGTAGTTCAGTCTAATTACATAGAAAAAAGCTGTGCATCCACATTCTATTTAACAAGCACAAGTCCAATCAAGGAGAGTTTAATGTACAATATATACATTAGTTTTTAAAGTGGGTCAGTCTGAGGAAAGGGGGACAATGACATCCCTAGATCTAGACACAATCCCTTTGGTTCTAAGCTGTACAATAGAAGGACTTTCTTACAACAATAGACAAATGATGGTCAAAAGTTCGGTCACTGTGCACATAAGTTCCCACATCCCAAACAACTAGGTGAACTCTTAGGGGTGCATTGTCAGTGTGCTAGTTCCCCAGGGTAGATGAATCCCAAAGGATATAGTAATGCATTTTCTGACATTTAGTGTCAGTCTATGATTTTGGCAGCAGATATTTATTTGGGACAAATCTTCCTGCAGGATGGCTAACTTATTTGGGGATTCAGTGACTGCAAACTAGCTTGCAGTCAGAGTATTACTTCAGAATAGTAAATGCCAAATAATACAGGTTCCTAGCAAAGCACTCTGGGGGACAGCACTGGTAACTGGTCTCTTTGTGGAGGCAACTTCCCTTATTTTGATTTCCTACATCTTGTTTGTGAGCTATTTGGCAATCCAGCAGGTAAAGCAGGGGTTAACTCCCATTTTTTTTTCACTTTTCCTGTGCGTCAGTGGAGAATTGTATCAAAAGCTTTGGCCAGGATGAAGGATGTTGTGTGTACCATTTTCCCTTCTTCCATTGTTTTGGTGACCTTTTCAAAAAATCCACCAGGCTGAGTAAGCATGATCTGTATTTGATGAATACAAACTGAGATGGGTCCAGTGTTTGGAGGTTCCCTGTGTCCTGATTCATTAGTTTCATGATAAGGCTTTTCATGGCCTTGCATACAATGCTGGTCAAATTTATGGATCTTATCATATAACTAATGAGTCAGGACATGAAACCTTCAAACATTGGACCAATACATTTGTCAAAATTCCAAATGTTTTAACCATCCTGCAGAGAGGTTCATCCCAAATAAATAACTGGTGCAAAATAATGGACTAAAACTAAATTCCAAAAAATGTATTGCTGTATCCTTTGAGAAGTCATCTACCCAGGGATTGAGAAGTCATCTACCCAGGGATTTACCACATCTCCTTTGAGGAGTCATCTACCCAGGGATTTACCACATCTCCTTTGAGGAGTCATCTACCTGTAGATTTACATCTCCTTGAGAGTCATCTACCCAGGGATGTACCCACATCTCCCTTTGAGGCCATCTACCCAGGATTTACCCACATCTCCCTTGAGAGTCATCTACCCAGGATGTACTTACATCCTTTGAGGAGTCATCTACCCAGGGATTTACCACATCTCCTTTGAGAAGTCATCTACCCAGGGATTTACCACATCTCCTTTGAGAAGTCATCTACCCAGGGATTTACCACATCTCCTTTGAGGAGTCATCTACCCAGGGATGTACCACATCTCCCTTTGGGATTATTGATTCTTTCTTGAGAGTCATCTACCCAGGACTTACCATTGACATTACGTTTCTACCCAGGGATTTACCACATTGACAACATGCATCTACCCAGGGATTTACCACATTGACAACATGCATCTACCCAGGGATTTACCACATTGATAAATAATGCTTCTACCCAGGACGTACTAACATTGACAAATTACGCATCCAAATTCAGGGTTTACCACACCTCTTTGAGTGAGTCATTCACCAGTGCATTTTACCATTACTGACAACATTAAGCTTCACCCAGGGATTTCACCACACCTCCTTTTGGAGAGCCATCCACCCAGGACTTACCACTGACAACAACATGCTTCTACCCAGGACTTCTACTACATTGACAACACAAGCTTCCACCCAGGTATTTCACTCACATTGACAACACAAAGCCTCACCCAGGGATTTACCACATCTCCTTTGAGAAGTCATCTACCTAGGATTTACCATTGACAAATACGTTTCTACCCAGGACACCACATCTCCTTTGAGGAGTCATCTACCCAGGGATTTACCACATTGACAACATGCTTCTACCCAGGGATTTACCACATCTCCTTTGAGGAGTCATCTACCCAGGGATTTACCACATATCTCCTGGAGAAGTCATCCACCAGGATTTACCATACATCTCTTTGTGAGTCATTCACCAGGGGTTTACCACATCTCCTTTGAGAAGTCATCTACCCAGGGATTTACCACATCTCCTTTGAGGAGTCATCTACCTGTGGACGCACACTTTGAAGGATTTACTCACATCTCCTCGAAAGAGGAGCCATCTACCTAGGACAAAAAATTACATCCTTTGAGGAGTCATCTACCCAGGGATTTACCACATCTCCTTTGAGAAGTCATCTACCCAGGGATTTACCACATTGACAATATGCTTCTAAGAGCTCACTTAGTTTTTTTGTGATTTGGGAACTTAGGAGACCAGTGACCTAACCTCTGACTAACATGAGTTTCTTGTTTAAGGAAGTCCTATATTGCACAACTTATAAACAAAGAGAATGTGACGAGCTCTAAGGAAGTCACTGCCCCTTTACTCACCCTCATTAGGGCAATCATTGAATATAATGACCCTTTGGCATGTATCTGTCCAGGCACATGCAACAACAAACCTTACTAAAAGGATACAAGGCCTAAACAACTTGTCCTACATGATCCGGCTCAAAGCCCTGTCACTATACCTGGTATCCCACGGACAGGTAAGACGTGACCTGTGTCTGGCATACAAGACATCCTCCAACCCAATACTGATGGATTTACTGCACATCAGAAAGTCAAATGGCATCAGAAATACCTGGTCTAGGGATCTAAATCTCTTCTCCAACATCAACAGAATGGTTTGGAGGGACAGTTATATCTTGCAGAGGATACTGCTGCTCTGGAATGGACTCTCCATCCACATAAAACAAAGTTTATCCCTGTCCATATTCAAGTGCAACTTAGACTTATGGATGGGAAACAGAAAATTTACCCCAGGGCTGTTCCCTGTACTAATGGACAGAGGCTGCTCCTAAATGCTTTATCCCATGCATGATTCCCCTCAAAATATCTATGGTATGATCCCAGGTTTACTCAGTAGAGGTAATATATAGCAACCATGGGATGGGTAAGGCCAATCTCTAACCATATAGGATAGTTTAGTTTGAACACAAAAGTGGAAACTGACAAGGTTTAAAATGACTTGCAGGGACAGTTAGCATAACTTACCAATGAACCTATGATCTATACCACAAAATAATGAAATTAATTTCATTAGAAATATTACATACACTAAATATATTTCCAAAACGTTTTTTTTTTTTTTTTTTTTTGCAAGAGCAAGCCCCCCTGCACTCCTAAACCCCTACATTAAGCATATTAACTCCATAATTGCACAACAATGGAGCAAAGAGAATACTCCTGGTGCACTGCGTCACTGCTGGTGCACGTACATAAATTTCTAGACACAGAGGTAAAACTTAACATTCAGCGTTAGCAAGGGACTAAAAATAATTAATGCCAGTTTCCAATATAATTCCTATCCCCACCAAAACCAAACAAACATTTCTACAAGCTAACAATTTTTAGTCCAATGTAATTCAGTTATTTGTGGTTTACATAAAATGAGCTTGAAATCAGATGACTCACTTTTTTAATGAAATGAGCTTTAAATGAAAAGAACTGTAAGCACACACACACACATATATAATATATAATATCTCTAAATATGCATGTGTGTGTGTGTGTGTCATGTGATAGTATTATTATTATTATTATTATTGTGTGTGTGAGAGTGTGTGTATATATACACATACACACACACTACTTCTACACACACTAGAACACACACACGCCTGCATACACACACACACACACACACACACACACACACACACACACACACACACACACACACA
>NW_025049766.1:0-7651 GCF_019279795.1 Protopterus annectens
TTATAAATTCTCTTTATTAGCATGCTTACACAATTGTGCGATGTTGCTACTTTAGTCTTGTCTATATATGGCTTTCTAGGGATTATAAATTCTCTTTATTAGCATGCTTACACAATTGTGGGATGTTGGTAGTTTAGTCTTGTCTATATATAGCTTTCTAGGTATTATAAATTCTCTTTATTAGCATGCTTACACAATTGTGGGATGTTGGTAGTTTAGTCTTGTCTATATATAGCTTTCTAGGTATTATAAATTCTCTTTATTAGCATGCTTACACAATTGTGGGATGTTGGTAGTTTAGTCTTGTCTATATATAGCTTTCTAGGTATTATAAATTCTCTTTATTAGCATGCTTACACAATTGTGGGATGTTGGTAGTTTAGTCTTGCCTATATATAGCTTTCTAGGTATTATAAATTCTCTTTATTAGCATGCTTACACAATTGTGGGATGTTGGTAGTTTAGTCTTGTCTATATATAGCTTTCTAGGTATTATAAATTCTCTTTATTAGCATGCTTACACAATTGTGGGATGTTGGTAGTTTAGTCTTGTCTATATATAGCTTTCTAGGTATTATAAATTCTCTTTATTAGCATGCTTACACAATTGTGGGATGTTGGTAGTTTAGTCTTGCCTATATACAGCTTTCTAGGTATTATAAATTCTCTTTATTAGCATGCTTACACAATTGTGGGATGTTGGTAGTTTAGTCTTGTCTATATATAGCTTTGTATGAATTATAAATTCTCTTTATTAGCATGCTTACACAATTGTGGGATGTTGGTAGTTTAGTCTTGTCTATATATAGCTTTCTAGGTATTATAAATTCTCTTTATTAGCATGCTTACACAATTGTGGGATGTTGGTAGTTTAGTCTTGTCTATATATAGCTTTCTAGGTATTATAAATTCTCTTTATTAGCATGCTTACACAATTGTGGGATGTTGGTAGTTTAGTCTTGTCTATATATAGCTTTCTAGGTATTATAAATTCTCTTTATTAGCATGCTTACACAATTGTGGGATGTTGGTAGTTTAGTCTTGTCTATATATAGCTTTCTAGGTATTATAAATTCTCTTTATTAGCATGCTTACACAATTGTGGGATGTTGGTAGTTTAGTCTTGTCTATATATAGCTTTCTAGGTATTATAAATTCTCTTTATTAGCATGCTTACACAATTGTGGGATGTTGGTAGTTTAGTCTTGTCTATATATAGCTTTCTAGGTATTATAAATTCTCTTTATTAGCATGCTTACACAATTGTGGGATGTTGGTAGTTTAGTCTTGTCTATATATAGCTTTCTAGGTATTATAAATTCTCTTTATTAGCATGCTTACACAATTGTGGGATGTTGGTAGTTTAGTCTTGTCTATATATAGCTTTCTAGGTATTATAAATTCTCTTTATTAGCATGCTTACACAATTGTGGGATGTTGGTAGTTTAGTCTTGTCTATATATAGCTTTCTATGTATTATACATTTTCTTTATTAGCATGCTTACTCAATTGTGGGATGTTGGTAGTTTAGTCTTGTCTATATATAGCTTTCTAGGTATTATAAATTCTCTTTATTAGCATGCTTACACAATTGTGGGATGTTGGTAGTTTAGTCTTGTCTATATATAGCTTTCTAGGTATTATAAATACTCTTTATTAGCATGCTTACACAATTGTGGGATGTTGGTAGTTTAGTCTTGTCTATATAGCTTTAGTATTTTAAATTTCTTTATTAGCATGCTTACACAATTGTGGGATGTTGGTAGTTTAGTCTTGTCTTATATAGCTTTCTAGTATTATAAATTCTCTTTATTAGCATGCTTACACAATTGTGGGATGTTGGTAGTTTAGTCTTGTCTATATATAGCTTTCTAGGTATTATACATTCTCTTTATTAGCATGCTTACACAATTGTGGGATGTTGGTAGTTTAGTCTTGACTATATATAGCTTTCTCAGTATTATAAATTCTCTTTATTAGCATGCTTACACATTTGTGGGATGTTGGTAGTTTAGTCTTGCCTATATATAGCTGTATATGTATTATAAATTCTCTTTATTAGTCTGCTTACACAATTGTGGGACGTTGGTAGTTTAGTCTTGCCTATATATAGCTTTCTCGGTATTATAAATTCTCTTTATTAGCATGCTTACACAATTGTGGGATGTTGGTAGTTTAGTCTTGCCTATATATAGCTTTCTAGGTATTATAAATTCTCTTTATTAGCATGCTTACACAATTGTGGGATGTTGGTAGTTTAGTCTTGTCTATATATAGCTTTCTAGGTATTATAAATTCTCTTTATTAGCATGCTTACACAATTGTGGGATGTTGGTAGTTTAGTCTTGTCTATATATAGCTTTCTAGGTATTATAAATTCTCTTTATTAGCATGCTTACACAATTGTGGGATGTTGGTAGTTTAGTCTTGCTTTCTAGGTATTATAAATTCTCTTTATTAGCATGCTTACACAATTGTGGGATGTTGGTAGTTTAGTCTTGTCTATATATAGCTTTCTAGGTATTATAAATTCTCTTTATTAGCATGCTTACACAATTGTGGGATGTTGGTAGTTTAGTCTTGTCTATATATAGCTTTCTAGGTATTATAAATTCTCTTTATTAGCATGCTTACACAATTGTGGGATGTTGGTAGTTTAGTCTTGTCTATATATAGCTTTCTAGGTATTATAAATTCTCTTTATTAGCATGCTTACACAATTGTGGGATGTTGGTAGTTTAGTCTTGTCTATATATAGCTTTCTAGGTATTATAAATTCTCTTTATTAGCATGCTTACACAATTGTGGGATGTTGGTAGTTTAGTCTTGTCTATATATAGCTTTTTATGTATAATAAATTTTCTTTATTAGCATGCTTACACAATTGTGGGATGTTGGTAGTTTAGTCTTGTCTATATATAGCTTTTTATGTATAAATTTTCTTTATTAGCATGCTTACACAATTGTGGGATGTTGGTAGTTTAGTCTTGTCTATATATAGCTTTCTAGGTATTATAAATTCTCTTTATTAGCATGCTTACACAATTGTGGGATGTTGGTAGTTTAGTCATGTCTATATATAGCTTTCTATGTATTATAAATTCTCTTTATTAGCATGCTTACACAATTGTGGGATGTTGGTAGTTTAGTCTTGTCTATATATAACTTTCATTATTATAAATTCTCTTTATTAGCATGCTTACTGAGAATTGTGGGATGTTGGTAGTTTATTCTTGTCTATATAGCTTTCTGGTATTATAAATTCTCTTTTATTAGCATGCTTACACAATTGTGGGATATTTGATAGTTTAGTCTTTACAACTATATATAGCTTTCTAGGTATTATAAATAGTCTTTATTACCATGCTTACACAATTGTGGGATGTTGGTAGTTTAGTCTGGTCTATATATAGCTTTCTAGGTATTATAAATTCTCTTTATTAGCACGCTTACACAATTGTGGGATGTTGGTAGTTTAGTCTTGTCTATATATATAGCTTTCTAGGTATAATAAATTCTCTTTATTAGCACGCTTACATAATTGTGGGATGTGGTAGTTTAGTCTTGTCTATATATAGCTTTCTAGGTATTATAAATTCTCTTTTATTAGCATGCTTACACAATTGTCGATGTTGGTAGTTTAGTCTTGTTCATATATAGCTTTCTAGGTATTATACATTCTCTTTATAGCTGCTTACACAATTGTGGGATGTTATAGTTTAGTCTTTGTCTATATATAGTTTCTAGGTATTATAAATTCTCTTTATTAGCATGCTTACACAATTGTGGGATGTTGGTAGTTTAGTCTTGCCTATATATAGCTTTCTAGGTATTATAAATTCTCTTTATTAGCATGCTTACACAATTGTGGGATGTTGGTAGTTTAGTCTTGTCTATATATAGCTTTCTAGGTATAATAAATTCTCTTTATTAGCATGCTTACACAATTGTGGGATGTTGGTAGTTATCTTGTCTATATATAGATTTTATGCATAATAAATTATCTTTATTAGCATGCTTACACAATTGTGGGATGTTGGTAGTTTAGTCTTGTCTATATATAGCTTTCTAGGTATTATAAATTCTCTTTATTAGCATGCTTACACAATTGTGGGATGTTGGTAGTTTAGTCTTGTCTATATATAGCTTTCTAGGTATTATAAATTCTCTTTATTAGCATGCTTACACAATTGTGGGATGTTGGTAGTTTAGTCTTGTCTATATATAGCTTTCTAGGTATTATAAATTCTCTTTATTAGCATGCTTACACAATTGTGGGATGTTGGTAGTTTAGTCTTGTCTATATATAGCTTTCTAGGTATTATAAATTCTCTTTATTAGCATGCTTACACAATTGTGGGATGTTGGTAGTTTAGTCTTGTCTATATATAGCTTTCTAGGTATTATAAATTCTCTTTATTAGCATGCTTACACAATTGTGGGATGTTGGTAGTTTAGTCTTGTCTATATATAGCTTTCTAGGTATTATAAATCATCTTTATTAGCATGCTTACACAATTGTGGGATGTTGGTAGTTTAGTCTTGTCTATATATAGCTTTCTAGGTATTATAAATTCTCTTTATTAGCATGCTTACACAATTGTGGGATGTTGGTAGTTTTGTCTTATATAGCTTTCTAGGTATTATAAATTCTCTTTATTAGCATGCTTACACAATTGTGGGATGTTGGTAGTTTAGTCTTGTCTATATATAGCTTTCTAGGTATTATAAATTCTCTTTATTAGCATGCTTACACAATTGTGGGATGTTGGTAGTTTAGTCTTGTCTATATATAGCTTTCTAGGTATTATAAATTCTCTTTATTAGCATGTTTACACAATTGTGGGGTGTTGGTAGTTTAGTCTTGTCTATATATAGCTTTCTAGGTATTATAAATTCTCTTTATTAGCATGCTTACACAATTGTGGGATGTTGGTAGTTTAGTCTTGTCTATATATAGCTTTCTAGGTATTATAAATTCTCTTTATTAGCATGCTTACACAATTGTGGGATGTTGGTAGTTTAGTCTTGTCTATATATAGCTTTCTAGGTATTATAAATTCTCTTTATTAGCATGCTTACACAATTGTGGGATGTTGGTAGTTTAGTCTTGTCTATATATAGCTTTCTAGGTATTATAAATTCTCTTTATTAGCATGCTTACACAATTGTGGGATGTTGGTAGTTTAGTCTTGTCTATATATAGCTTTCTAGGTATAATAAATTCTCTTTATTAGCATGCTTACACAATTGTGGGATGTTGGTAGTTTAGTCTTGTCTATATATAGCTTTCTAGGTATTATAAATTCTCTTTATTAGCATGCTTACACAATTGTGGGATGTTGGTAGTTTAGTCTTGTCTATATATAGCTTTCTAGGTATTATAAATTCTCTTTATTAGCATGCTTACACAATTGTGGAGAGTTGGTAGATTAGACATGACTAAATATAGCTTTCTAGGTATTATAAATTCTCTTTATTAGCATGCTTACACAATTTGGATTGTAGTTACGTTATAATAGCTTTTAGGTATTAAATTTTATTAGATTAACAAGTATTGAGAGTTTCTTATTACTTTAGGTAAAATCTCTTTAAGTACAATTGTGGGTTGGTTTTTCTTTCATTAGTTTCATTAAACCTTATGATGTTTAAAAAGTGGGATGTTGGTAGTTTAGTCTTGTCTAAATATTTTCTTTTTTTTTTTTTTTTTTATTTTTGTTTTTTTTTTTTTTTTTATTTTTGTTTTTATTTTTTTTTTTTTTTTTTTTTTTTTTTTTTTTTTTTTTTTTGTTTTTTTTCTTTTTTTTTTTTTTATTTTTTTTTTTTTTTTTTTTTTTTTTTTTTTTTAGCTTTCTAGGTATTATAAATTCTCTTTATTAGCATGCTTACACAATTTGGGGGGGATTTTTTTGGTTTTTGGTTTATTTTTTTTTTTTCTTTAAAATTTTTTGGAGTTTATTTTATTTGTTTTTGGGTTTTAAAATTTTTTTTTCTTTAAAATTTTTTGGAGTTTATTTTATTTGTTTTTGGGTTTTAAAATTTTTTTTTCTTTAAAATTTTTTGGAGTTTATTTTATTTGTTTTTGGGTTTTAAAATTTTTTTTTCTTTAAAATTTTTTGGAGTTTATTTTATTTGTTTTTGGGTTTTAAAATTTTTTTTTCTTTAAAAATTTTTGTTTTATTTGTTTGGTATTTATTTCTTTTTAACTTTTAAATTTAAAAAAAATTTTTTTTTTTTTTTTTTGGTATTTTTTTCTTTATTAGCTCTTAAAAATTTTTTTTATTTAGTCTTTCAATTGTTTTGGTATTTTTTTCTTTATTAGCTCTTAAAAATTTTTTTTATTTAGTCTTTCAATTGTTTTGGTATTTTTTTCTTTATTAGCTCTTAAAAATTTTTTTTATTTAGTCTTTCAATTGTTTTGGTATTTTTTTCTTTATTAGCTCTTAAAAATTTTTTTTATTTAGTCTTTCAATTGTTTTGGTATTTTTTTCTTTATTAGCTCTTAAAAATTTTTTTTATTTAGTCTTTCAATTGTTTTGGTATTTTTTTCTTTATTAGCTCTTAAAAATTTTTTTTATTTAGTCTTTCAATTGTTTTGGTATTTTTTTCTTTATTAGCTCTTAAAAATTTTTTTTATTTAGTCTTTCAATTGTTTTGGTATTTTTTTCTTTATTAGCTCTTAAAAATTTTTTTTATTTTTTCCAATTGTTTTGGTATTTTTTTCTTTATTAGCTCTTAAAAATTTTTTTTATTTAGTCTTTCCAAAATTTTTTTTGGTATTTAATTTCTTTATTAGCATGCTTACACAATTGTGGGATGTTGGTAGTTTAGTCTTGTCTATATATAGCTTTCTAGGTATTATAAATTCTCTTTATTAGCATGCTTACACAATTGTGGGATGTTGGTAGTTTAGTCTTGTCTATATATAGCTTTCTAGGTATTATAAATTCTCTTTATTAGCATGCTTACACAATTGTGGGATGTTGGTAGTTTAGTCTTGTCTATATATAGCTTTCTAGGTATTATAAATTCTCTTTATTAGCATGCTTACACAATTGTGGGATGTTGGTAGTTTAGTCTTGTCTATATATAGCTTTCTAGGTATTATAAATTCTCTTTATTAGCATGCTTACACAATTGTGGGATGTTGGTAGTTTAGTCTTGTCTATATATAGCTTTCTAGGTATTATAAATTCTCTTTATTAGCATGCTTACACAATTGTGGGATGTTGGTAGTTTAGTCTTGTCTATATATAGCTTTCTAGGTATTATAAATTCTCTTTATTAGCATGCTTACACAATTGTGGGATGTTGGTAGTTTAGTCTTGTCTATATATAGCTTTCTAGGTATTATAAATTCTCTTTATTAGCATGCTTACACAATTGTGGGATGTTGGTAGTTTAGTCTTGTCTATATATAGCTTTCTAGGTATTATAAATTCTCTTTATTAGCATGCTTACACAATTGTGGGATGTTGGTAGTTTAGTCTTGTCTATATATAGCTTTCTAGGTATTATAAATTCTCTTTATTAGCATGCTTACACAATTGTGGGATGTTGGTAGTTTAGGGCTTTTGTTTTTTATAATTTTTTAGCCTTTTTTTTTGTTTTTTTATAAAATTCTCTTTATTAGCATGCTTACACAAATTTT
>NW_025049767.1:0-14131 GCF_019279795.1 Protopterus annectens
AAAAAAAAAGAGGAGTCATACCTCAGCACCACATCTCGTAACCTCTTAGTGCAAGGGAACGTAATGTAATTATTACAGTTATAAATGTACAATGTTGCTACAGTAACAGGGGCTCTTCTGAAACTGACATGTATGCCATCAGTTACTGACAGACATCATAAAATGATGATATTGAAGTACCACATAAATCACAGTAATGATCCTGTGGAACACAGCAGAAATATGACCAATAAACGTGGATAGTTTGAAACAATCTGGTCAGTCCAGAGGTATACACAAAACTCCTTAGTGCAAGATGTGTGGACCAAGCCTGGATAAAAGGGATGTTTACAGCCATGAAAATGGGGATATATCACAAATAGTGGAGTTGATAAGCTCATACAGTTGATGCATTCACACTCTCCTGTCTGTCCTAACACATATTAACTAGAGGAGCAGAGGTGCCAAGCCCACTAGTTAGTGACATACATCTTCACAGCATCCCACTGCTTTTTCAGAAATATCTACATGTATGGTGGCCAGGCAACAGTACATATGACAAATATCTGGACATAACATCACACTAGGTAAATACACTGAGCTGCTAGGCATGTCACCAAGCACTGTCTAAACTACAGGCCGACTGCCACAACACTAACCCACGTTTCCTATGGGGGAATACACATGTAATTGCAAATATAGCAGGCACTACAGGCATATAACAGCATGGAGTAACAGGCACTAGTGTGAAAGTGCATACCCACAACCAGTCTCAACACAGTCACAGCAACATTATGGTAAGCCTAATTAATAGTACAGTATATGGACTGTGTGAACAAAACCATCCTCATATGTGCCACTCACACACTAACCCTATATATAATGGCCCAATATACAGTGTAGTCTGATGCCCGACTCTGGTATGGGACATGTCTCAGTCTGGCCCTACAAACATATGCGCGTACTGATAGAATTTACTTGCAGAAACTGGAGCAGCATGCAACGTCAGATAGAACAGGACCAAGAATACTGACATCTACCCTGTCTGTACATAGGCCAAATAACATCTTCACAGTACACTGCTACACAATACTGACACTCTGTCAACAATCACCATACATACACAGACCTCATTACTGTACAGACTACAACAGAATGTCCAGGTTTTATCCTCAAATATAAGGCCTCCTATACATAACATGTCTGGCAGTGTGATATATCACTGGCATGTTATCAGGAATGATGTCAGTAAATAATGATATACTCTACATATACACCTTTTACTGCATGACATATGGACAAAGGGTGACAGACTTTGGGGACAGAGGTGCAAACACAGGGCCAGTATTGACATATTGCTGTGATAAACTGAGAAAATTACTGGTGTAACAGGGTTTGTTGTGACATATCTCTTCTGAGGGATATAAAGTCAGTAACACACATGGATGTCACCATTTACTGACTGCTATCATCAGAGTATGCTACAACATTTCTAAAGACAGAAAATGTGTGAGTAACACATCGCATCTAAGACTCCAAACTCTGGCCAGTCTGCAGATAGCCCTACAGGTGAGAGTTTCCTGAACCACATAACACTGTCATGCCAGACTTTAAATCATGCAGAACAGCCATATCTACACAAACCCTGTTAAACCAACATTGCTTCAAATGTCGAACAGCAATACTTACATCTGGAACATCCTCCTCCTGTTTGTTGACCTGTCTCCAGAGTGTTTGTTGTAAGAGGTATTTCCAACAACCCTCTGTGATGTTGTTTGTCAGGCACCCACATGAAGTCCTGCTCACAGTGAAGGAAAAGGGCCAACACCCACATGAAGTGCTTAGTTGTAGGAGTGTGTCTCCATGCATTTGGCTATAGGAATGATACCGCAGCTGTTCCACATGCAATTAACAAGTGGGGGACTCCAGTTCGTGCGCATGCCATCAGCTGATCATGAGCATTACCTACTAAAGTCAACCTGCTGTCTATGCAAAACAGATGTATTTTCCCACATCTACCAGAGAAGGTGAGAGAGAGAGAGAGAGAGAGAGAGACAGAAAGAAAGGAAGAGAGAAAGAGCAAAGCGTGTTTGTGTATGATCCATGGGTGGAGAGTGGTATGTGGGTATTATAACGGTTGCCTATATTGTTTACTAATCCATACTGTCACATAGTAATTGCACATGGCAGTAGACATTTATGGCTGTGGATTTTCTACAACAACCTCTACAGTGTTTGAAAACTGTTGGCCTTGTGATGTGGACATTGGGACATATAGGTCCTCAATATAATAATGTAGTGAAACCCACACTGCAATGGATCCTGTTATTACACAATCAACCCAACAGGATACTGATGACACACACACAAACACACACTTATCAGTATTGAGTTTCAAACTTCTACCTGACTATGTATTGCTATTACAGTGTTGCGCAGTTATTACACACGCCACATAGCTTACATGTTGGAGAGCTGTCCAAAAGTATCTTTGAAGGTGAGTGACATCAGCAGCAGTGCTAAAGGAGGGGTAAGGGAAGTGTAGTAAGTGTGAATGTCCACAAAATTAAGTATCAGCAAAAACACACACACACTCTCTCACACAAACAAACACATTATCACAGTTGCCAGGACCAGGATTAGAACTCCTACCTGACTAGTTTGCTACACTACAGTATTACGCAGTTATCGCAAGCACCATGGAGCTTATTGGGCTGAAACGTGGCCAAAGGGTTATTTCAAGGTGACTGACATCAGCAGGCATGCTAAAGTAGGCCAATGGGAGGTGTAGTGAGTGTGAATGGCCTCATAATCATTCATCTCCACACACACACACACACACACACACACACACACACACACACACACACACACACACACACACACACACACACACACACACACACACACACACACTTACCAGCACTGAGATCCATAGGTTCATTGCTTCACAGGTGTGTAGTAGGTGAATGGGCCTGAAGGCTCTACAAGTCTAGGCCAAAAGAATACCTTGGCATCAGGCCACATGACAATAGTTCCCAGTGTGGCTCAGGGGCGTAGTCCCTGGAGTGGACCCAGGGTTGGGTATTGTATTCACCATCCACTAGCTGGGTTTCTGTTGTGGATGGCCAATGATGTGCACTGCTTCCCATGTATGTAATCTATATTCCATAGCATGCACAGTGTCTGGGTTGTGCACATGTCCCACATGCATGTTCTTTGATGTGTAGAGGTATACTTGAGGTTTCTGGGGCATGCTTTGTGGACAGATTGTTATCTTCTGATGTAACTTTCTTCATCTCATTTGGTGAGACCTGGCTATGTAACTGAGCTCATGATTGCACCTACATTGACAGCATGATATGGGTATTCAGTGGAGTTAGTGGCATCTGTCCATACAGGCCATGTGTATAAGGCATGGTATTCCCTTTGTGGGGTATGTTTGCAGTCTTTACAGTTGTTGGAGGCATCCAGAGGGGAACGTGGCTAAAGGGTTACAGGACACATTTATTTGGCTACTGAGGGGTTGGAACAGGGTGTCATGTCCTTTTACTTGCTGGATAACACACACAGTCAGGAGATGTAGCACATCAAAATACTTTCTGATGTCAGTAGCACTGTTGTCGTCAACAGGCATGTAGTCTATTGCTATCACACTGTGGTTACTATCTGAGAGGTAATATACAGGGAACTACCACTATAGTGGTTATTGCTTAGCCAAGTGTCTTTGTGTATGTTATGTGGGTGGAGAGTGTTCTCTGAGTAATAGAAGGGTTGTCTATATTATTCACTAATCCATACTGTCACATGTAGGGCTGTGGATTGTCAACACCAATCTCTCTGGTGTTTGACATCTGTTGGCCTTGTAATGTGGACATTGTGACATATACTAGGTCCTCAACATAATAATTTAGCAAAACCCACCCCACAATGTATCCTGTTATTACACAATCACAGTGACCCCCCACAGGATACTGATGACAGACACACACACACACACACACACACACACACACACACACACACACACACACACACACACACACACACACACACACACATCAGTGCTGAGATTCAAACCCCTACCTAGCTATGTATTGCTATTACAGTGTACCACATTTATTGCATGTGCCATGGACCTTACAGGATATATGTTGTCCCAAGGTACTTCTAAGGTGAGGAACATCACCAACCCTTGTAAATACTGGCATTGGGTGATGTAGTGGGTGAAAGATCCTAATTTGCCAGGGGTAAGGTTCAAACCTCTATCTAACAATCTTTTCAGACCATTATGGTTATGCATTTAACACATGCACTACTGACCTTACATGGTTTAGGGTTGGCAACAGGTCCTTCTAAGGTAGGTGATACTGTATAGTATTACACAGTTATTGCAAGCACCACAGGCACTCTAAGGCTGAGGGCTACCAAAAGGAACGTCTGCAGTGATTGACATCAGCACATCATATGATATTGGTCAGTTGGATGTGTGGTGGGTGGGACAGGCCTCATAATGCAATTCTTTCTGTCACTGTCTGTCTCTCTCTTCCCCGCATCTCTGTGTGTGCATGTTTGACCTATTATAGTGTGTTGGCCTTGGCTTTGTGTGAGTATTCCAATCCAGTGTGTGTGAAAAGCATGAATGGTGTACAATTTGGTATGTGTATGCACAGACAGCTGCGAATGACAAATATCTATAGTCCACTGTATTGTCAGACGTGCTTCATTTCTCTAAGTGTAGGAGCATGCCCAGTATGACCTTCTGTACTGAGTGTGTGAATCCATTCCAGGTAGGGTTGTACTTCTACACCTACATTTAGCAACCTGTTTCTGCAGGATATCTGTAGATAGGTTGACAATATGGAGTCACAATGGGAGACAGCGGGATACTGTAACTATTGCTGTCTGTTCTGCTTGTGTTACATGGTTGGTGTTAGCAGAGATATTCAGACATATGTACTGTTTTACACTGTGATGTATTATGTCATCAACTACCGACAGATATAATTATTTGCTCACAGTTATTTACTGGGAAATACAAGATGAATGAAGCAGTGTCCAGTATTGTGGTCCGCAGCCTACGTATTCTTGCACACTCATACCATTCTGGAGGGGTAGCTGCAGAAACTTGTTAATTGGTCTGTGTAAATGGTCCAGCACCTTAGTACTATGGTGGCTGAGGAGCCCCTTCTTGTACATATATCAACGTACCAGAATGGCCATATTCTGCTGTGGCCATACCTCTCAGCTGTATAGATTCACCCAGGTTACCCAGAGGTGGGGCTCATATATCTGGTTGGTTCCCCTTCACATTGTCGTTTATGAGCAGGTTTATAGCAACGCATTACTGGGTTTGCAGGCAGGCATAGTATGGGCACACATCAGAGTTTCAAACTTCACACACTCCATGATTTCCATCCTTCTACACCCCCACTCTGTTATTCTATCCTCTTCCTAACATTAATTGAGTGATATCTGAAAAGTATCCCTATAGCTGGCCCTTTATCTCAGTGGTATTGAAGGGTTGGTCCACAGTTCATGCAGTAGGACTTGGTGGGCATGCGACTGGGATTTGTCAACATGGCCTTGCATTTGTGTTCTATTGACTGTGTTATGTTGCTAGTTGGGACTCCATGAGATACCATATATTGGCACTGTGGGTGAGGCACAGGCCTTTGGCAGGGGACTGTAGGCCATTTGATAGTGATGCAGGCCATCTGTAGCAGGCCAGTGCATTCTGTTACTCCTACATTCCCAGGCTTCAAGCCAGTGGATTCCCCTGGGGTGACAGGGTAAGTGTGCAAGGTGTTAATGGCAGTAGTTCCTCTACATATTGACCCATTGGTCTGGATGCAGGCAGGGCGCTGATTACAGCTAGGGACACAGCTGCATAGAACACCTGTTCAGCATGCTGCATTCTGTGGGTATTCCCATACAGAAGTGTGGTCATACTGTACTCATTCCCAACAGCAAGGATATGACCTGTGACAAACTTGTGGCTGATGGTGGAGTGAGCTGAGTGCATGTGTGATATGGAAGCTACTTGCAGCTGACGCACAGATATACCTGAGACATCTCTCTTATGCTGCCTCATGCGGGGACATAGGCAGTCTCTCATTACTTCATAATTGTGCCTTTTGTGGTCTGCCAGTGATTGGCTAGACTACATCAGTTTTCCATACTACACGGACAACTAATGTGCTGCTAACCTTTATGTACAATTCTAAAGTTGTGTGCAGTTGACAGTTACATTTTATGTACTCTGTCTAGGGTACTTCCACCTGTGCACTGTGTGTATGCATGGGTCCACATTCATGGCATGTCCATCTTTCAGGCGATGACAGATATTGACATCTGGACAGTGAGTATGGATGACTGCTGACATGGGTATTGCTGAGAAGCATTGTGGTTGGCACTGCAGTTGTTGGAACATGGCCCTGCCATCCAAAGTACTGCCCATAGGCCACCAAGGCAAAACCCTCCATGCCTACATGCTGACTACTTCCAGACAATATTGAACACATAACAACCTAACACACAGACTGCTGCATATTGTACACATGCAACAATCTATCCTGTAGATAGGGCCAGCTTGGGTAATCTGTGCTCCACTGTTACTACACCTCACACTTACATGTTTCTGCATTTCTGCATAGGATTGTGGGGGGGGGGGGGCACACCTGATGACTTTAAACATTTGCTATGACTGTACTGGTATTTCAGGTACTCTGTTGGCTTCCATTTCATTTTGTATTCTGACCTATCATGCAGACTGGAGGCATATTAGTAAAGTACAGATCTTAGGTTTTATTGACCTACATTTCCGTTTTAGACTTCTTACCCTTCAGAACTAACATACAACTGCCAGACCTGTTGTAGTCTGTCGGTGTAGGTCTGGAGGGGGGCTGTTCACCATTGCCATCAATTGGAGGCCTTAGCCCAGCCTTTCTTTATGGTCATCTACACCTGTCCTGCTGGCTGAGGCTGGTGGTGGGTATGTGGGCCTCACTGACATGCATGTGTGTGTCCTATGGACACACATTTGGGCAACCACATGTACTGCAGTGGGATTTGTCACCTTGTCTAGTACTGCCTAGTATGTTGACACCAGTATTTGTTATGGATGTCATGCTGCCCATATAGGTGTGCACTATCTGCTGCCATCTCATTCAGCTACCCGATTTATTTGCATGCCCACGTCCATACCATAGAGACAACTATCAGAACATACTACTCCAGTCAGCAATTGATAGGAAGAATGACTTACCTTGTGGCTGTGCCAGTACTGAGGATGGTGCTGGAGGGCTGACTATGTCATATGCACACAGTACCCCTATACATGGTAAAGCACAGGTAGTGTCATGTTTGGCATCCCTTTTATTGTATGTGCGAGTTAGAGAGAGGTGTCATTCCCTGGGTCTCTAACATGCCAGTTTATGTGCTATGCATTACCTCTTTGCCAAGGCCTGGGCATACTGGGCATGCCTCCTTCTGCCTACATGGGCAGGCTCAGGTATTTCCTCCTCCGAGTCCCTCTGTGCCTGTGATGGCCTTGGCAATAGTGGGGGGCTGTGTGGCCTTGCTCCATGCTGTTCCTGCTGCAGCTGTTTCCTCAGGATCATACTGTGTAGCATGGCACATACGATGAACATTTGTGTACATGTAGCTGGAGAGTACTGTAAGGCTCCACTGGATATGTCCAAGTAGCTGAACTGTGACTTGAGCATCCCAAACACATGCTCTATTATGATTCTGGTTTGTGCGTGTGCCTCATTATAGAGTTCTTGTTCAGGTGTGTGTGTATTTCTGAGGGGTGTCATCAGCCATGGCTCCAGTGTGTAGCCAGCATCCCCTACTAGGTGGTCATATGGGATGTCCCCACTGGAAAATGACTGGTACAGCTGTGTCATATGCCAGATGTGGGAGTCGTGACAGCTTCTAGGGTTGCCAGCACACACATTCAAGATAATGCCCTGGACATCGCACATGACCTGGCAGTTAATGGAGGGAAAGCCCTTACAGTTTATGTAGACCCTACCCCACTTGCTGGGTGGTGCTTTGATGTGTATGTATGTATGTGCAGTCTATACCACCCATTACCTCAGGGTATTCTGTTATTTGGTGGAAGAGATGCATATTGCTGGTCAACACCTCACGGATGTTGAGAAAATATATGTGTTCACCGGCTTGTGCTGACATGGCATCAAGGAACTGGTGGAGTACCCTGGATGCTGATGCCTATCAGATCCCCATGATATCCCCAGTTGCCCTTTGGAAGGTACCTGTGGCTAGTATTCTTAAGCCTACACATACCCTGGTATCCAATGGGATGGGTTCCCCTCTGTTGGGTCTGTGTGTGAGGCGTGGCCAGCACAGCTCAACAATTTGCTGTAGAATGTCCCTTTCCACCCTATAGAGCTCCACTATCTCCAGCTCATGTAGCCCCTGGTAGGTTACCCAGGGTCTGTACACTCTTCTCCTTCTCCTCACTGAGGATTGGTCATCAGCATTTACATCCTCACCACCCTCAGCCTCTTCCACATATTGATGTATGAGAGCGACAGCAGCCCCTAAAATTTTGTTATTTTGTCAAGTAAAACTTCCCCGTCTGTGTAAACCAGTGGTGTAGAGTTTGTGGGAACAACCAGACTGGAAGGTGTTTAAATAGTTTATAGTAGTGTGCTAGGCTGTTACATGTGTAATTGGCTGATTCGGATACATTTCACCTGCCAGCTATGCTAGTTCTCCTTGATTGCCTTCTTACTGCTGTTTTCCCTTCCCATTGCTTTTCCAATTAAGCCCCAAGACGCAGTGCACATACCCAGTGCTCGGATGTGAACAGAGCTGCTATTTCCTGTGTTTTTTTTTTGTTTAAAACCCGATGCATGGTGCGCACACCCGTTTAGGCAATGTAAACACTGCTAGACAGCCTCAGACACACCCCCTTTCTTAGCTGTGCTTAGCTAAGGGCAAACAGGGGTCACAGAGCTCCAATAAGCTTACAGCATGCATAACACTCACCCTTATGAGGTCATCCACCTCTTAGATTTATACAATGGTGTTGCTGCACCTACATGGTTAAGTGCAAGCTAACACTGAGAGGAAATCTGTGAGTCAATATCAATCTCCTTATTTGCATAAAACAGGCTGCTAATTCCTAGTTACCACACTCACACTGAGCCTTCCCCCTTAGCAACCACTATTCCCTGGTATCGTTGTCTTATGCATGCCATTGACTATTATGGAAAAATGCTGATTTGGGTTTAAAAGGCTATTTCTAGCCTTTTTTCTTATTTTCAGGCCAATCCCATTTGCACACCGCTGTCCACGCTTAAACGGCAGAGATCGGCCAAAAAAAATAAAGTTTTTTTTTCATAATTTTGCAACTATTTCTCATGCCAATGGCCATATATTTGGCTATTGGCATGCCTACTACATTGAATACATGTCTTTTTTGGAGCTGTCATGCCTCTGTTTTGTAATTTGCAGAAATGCATTCGGTTAGTAACCAAATACTATTCCTGCACAGATGCCTGCCTGCTTTCTGGATCACTAATTCACCTCATTTGCATAGTTTTCACCAGAAAATGAGGTAATTAGCATATAGCAGTGGTGTCCGTGCAGGAATAGTGTAGGAGCGCTCTTGCATGTTCCGGGAGCTGGTTCCTGGATTGCTTGTTGGCCATATAGCGTGCAGCAGCTCTTGCACTATTCCTACACTGTGTGCAGAGCTTGCTGAATCCAGCCGTAAGTCTATTTTCTCCCACTGTAAACTTTAAAAACTGTAGTAATGTCAAACTGTTGTAAAAATATTTGACACTTTAATGTCATGGCCTTCCATATAAAAATATAATCTGCAAATCTTTTATAATATAAAATATTATTGCACAATGGTACTTTGGGTTAAATTTCTTTGTCCTGCTATCATTTAGCATACGGTGATGCAGCTGCTGCAACACATCTGATTTGCTGATAATACTTGGACTTAAAAAAATATACATAGATAAACACACACACACACACACACACACACACACACACACACACACACACACACACACATTATATTTGTGTGTGTGTGTGTGTGTGTGTGTGTGTGTGTGTGTGTGTGTATATCTTAACAGGAGAATTGTTTTTTCAGTCATGAATCTGAAAATTATCTTTCTGAGCCCTGTCACAATACTGAGCCCAGGTCATCTGTACGCATTGGTCATGAACATAGCTCTCTCAGTGTAGAGAAACATTTATGTAATTGCAAAATATGGTAAATCCCTATTTGACTACCTTTTTGTTGATGCCTAACAATCAATTTGTTGATATTAATAATGAAGGTTTGACTTCCTCAAAGCTCAATCCTCTTGCTGGAAAAGTCGAGGAACTAATTGAACAAACGGAGAAAATGAAAATACATATCTTTAGTTTAGAATAACATGTAACACTGCATTTCTTTGTAAATGGTGCCTATGAGTTTTAACAGTTTCAGTCTTATAACAGCTCAAGGTTCAGTATAAGCTGAACTGAAAGACTTTTTTTAATAATATGGGTTATGAAGTGGTAAAAAGTCTTATTAGACATAATAGCACTATCATCACAAAGTTGAATGATGAAATTTGTGCATTGGACATTTTCATTAAAAATTGATTGGGATTTACATATTATTTTATTGGGTCTATATTAGATAAACGCCCCCCACACACCCTGCTAAATATATATTCCAACTCTGAGATTGCACTACAATGAGGAAAGGGCAAATATTCCCATCTTCACTGTACTGCGATCTCACAATTCCGGTTTCAGGTTCCGCGATTTTCGCTCATGTTAGTGTTCGGTAAGATAAACTTTCATTTATCTAATATAGACCCATTTTATTGAATGGGAAAGTGTTTTTTTTCTAGTGTTGTTAGACATATTAAAACTGTTTAACCAGGAAAAAAAAAAGATTGTTAGGACTTGTATTTCCTATTCAAATGGCACAAGCTCCTCCCTACTCTCTAATACATCTTTATATGCAAATAATATCGATGAAGTCTTTTTAACATCAAAAAGCTTGGATTAACCACTTCAAGATAGACCTTCCTTTCACATAGCACTGAGGGGGAGCTCTAGAGAGAAACGAGTACAAACAATGACTTTTACTGGACCTGTAAATCGCAGTCCTGCAACAAATGCACACATTTTTTTGAAACAAGGAGAATATTTAGTACTAGAGGAAGTCGAGGAGGGAAGACTGAGAGGATGAGGTAGGATGAATCAAAGCTAGCTGCTGACAAGAAATGAGTTTTTAATTTAACTACTGAATTTTTTTTTTACTTGCACAATTAACTGTTGTATTTTGAGGTTTCTTATTTGATTTGTTCTTGCTAGGTTATTTGATTTGGCAGACAGTTTAAAGCAGTCAAGGCTCTTCACATACAGACTCAATATTGATTATGTGTTGTGTGATAGGGAATTGAATCTTATTGGATGTATTAAACCATCTGCAGAAAACCTCTCTATACTGCCCACAGTGCAAAATTTAAAGACATGTTAGAATATTATGTAAATGATTCTAACAGATATGTACATCCCTGTCTAATAAAGTGTAGAATTAATATTATGATTTAAATACTTATGAGAGAAGGGCTTTCCTAAATAATTAGACAAATGAAAAAAAAACTCATGCTTTTGAAGGCAGATATGGGAGGGGGAATGGTACTCATGTATCAAGATGATTCAATCAGAAATAAACCAGTGCTCTTTTAATGGATTTATTAATGCAAGGAAACACTGATTACAATCTTTTACATTTTTTGTGCCCTTCTATGCCTAAAATGGTATTACTTCTTGGTATCCTTTAATTGCATACAAATATGGCTAACCACCTTTCTGAACCATCGTTTTAGCAGCAGCCACTAATACAGAAGGAATTTATGTATATATTGATAGTTTTGTGAACAATATTACCCTAAAGTTGCCATCAGATTCTTGGGACATTTTAGACAAACTAAGGCCATATAATATTGCTGGTGATAAGACACATTTTTGTTCACTGTTGATGTTAGATGTATACCTGCTATTAAAGAAGTTATTTAATTGTTGTATTAACACTTTATGTGTTTTATTAGAATTATTTGATTTTTTTACTTGTCTGCCGCATTTCATGACGTTTATAAATTTTATGAAGGCATGTAGATATTAGTACTAAAGATAAGGTGGCAGCTAGTAAAGAGAAAGTTTATGATAAACGCATTTGCAGAGAAATAAAAATCAAGTAGACTGTGTGGAGAGAGTATGCAGATGAGAGAAGTACTCGTACGGTGCTGCTATTAAATGGTGCAAAGACTAACTGCTTTTTTCACACTGTAGATGAGGGCTGGTATTAAAATGATATAAAGACCAACTGGTTTTCAGAATGTTAATCTTAGATGGGTTAACTAGGAAGCAGAGGTACTACATGAGCAGAGAGCAACTATTACGCTGCTGGAAGGCAATACAAATTATAAAGTGTTGCAACAAACTGACTCTGTGAGTATAGAAAAACTCGAATGACAGGTCAGATACAGAGATGAAGCACAACAGGGCATACCTCTCAACCTCTTAGTGCAAGAAATGTGGACAAAGCCCGACAAAATGGGGGGAAAAAGGCCTAAAAACATGGACGTATTTTAAATATTGCTCTTAAGAAACTTGGAAAGTTGCTAGAGTAACAGAGTTTCTTTTAACATACATTATCTGAAGGATTTGAAGTCTAAAACTAAAATGTATGTCATTATTTAGTGACTTCAGTCCTCAGTTCATCCCAGTGATTTGCCAGAAAACCACAAATTTTATGAGGAACAGATCAAAAATATGAGCCAAAAATCTGGACATTCTGCAAAAATCTGTACAGTTGAGAGGTATGCTACAGGGTCAGTCTTATGATTATGATTTACCTAGCCAGGAACAAGTTGCATAACTGAATGACAAAACTGTGTCTAAATGCAATAGTGTACATACAGTTTGGAAAACATGTAAATACAACCAATAAAGGAAAATCCACACCAGTCTAGTATCAGGGGAGTGGATTCATTTTTCTGCTAAAATAATGTAATTTTGCTTATTTTCCAAAAATGCTCTGTACATTGTTCCAATCTACTTTTTCCCAGAAATTTACAAGGATTTACTATTTTACAGAATTTTTTAAGATATTTTATTCAACATACATCTCACAACACAACTTTTACTAATTTAATGCAATGAATACTTTTTTGTAGGTTCATAGGGAAACACTAAACTATCACTCCGCAGAATGTTACAAGCCTAGCCAATAACCACAGATCAGAATTAAACCCTGTCACCTGCATCTATGAGGTAAAGACCTAACCATTATGTCAGACCTTCCCCTAAATATATTTCAAATGTGGTACTAAGAGTCACTAGACATCAAAGATAATATGAATTACATGTGTTGTTTTTGCATTTTATTTTGCTGATAAGGACAGTCGTCGAATATTTTTCACAGAAAATTTTATTGTTATTTATTTATTTATTTTACATTTGTTAACTGGGAGAATCCGGCTGGATACATGTCCATTGTCAGTGGAGGCCTGGGGGAGAAAAGCTCCACATGTACAAAAGATGACAATCATTATTCATGGTTACATTGAAAAAAAATGTAACATTTTAAAAGGTGATTATATATATATATATATATATATATATATATATATATATATATATATAGATATACATGGTTACATTGAAGTTTAAGATCTTTGTAGGTTTATAATATGAAATATGTACAAAAATCATTGCAAAGCGTTTGGGTGTATAGAATGACATGATACCTAAATTGATGCTATGAATGACAACCAGGAGAAGAAAAAGGTGGTTAGTTAAGAAGGGGAGTTATTGTAAATTAGATGTAGAGTTAAAAACATATCCATAGAAAGGCTAGGATAACAGGATGCTATAGAAGAGTTAAAAACAAGGCATTAGAATGGTTAGGTTAGGGAGTTAGAAACAAAACATTATAATGGTAAGTATAGCAAGTTAGGTTAGGTTTAGTTAATATTGTTCTAAAGGTTGTTGAGAAGTATTTATAATCTGCATGGGTTAGGTTTAGTTAATATTGTTCTAAAGGTTGTTGAGAAGTATTTATAATCTGCGTGGGTTAGGTTTAGTTAATATTGTT
>NW_025049768.1:0-13462 GCF_019279795.1 Protopterus annectens
GAAAGTCTAGTTCTGTAAGCATTTTCTAGCACTTTGATCAATCAATAACTACGTAGATATGCAATGTCTTCATTGAATTAAATTAGTGAACGTAAAATGTTGTTTTGTGAAACTATTTTGAGTGAGGTCCATTAAACGCCCCTGAAAGTCTTGATTAAGACAGGAATTAGACACTTCTCAAAAATCTTTTTCACCAGGAAGTAAAACTGATAGGAAGGAGTAGAGAATTAGCTTTCAGAAAAGTAAGAACAAGATACAATATCAGAATGTATTTACTAGTCCATAAAATACTTCATGTTAGCAACTTCAAATGATGATTTTTTTTAAGTAGTTCTTTTTCACCACAACAAGAATGCAGCTCATCTCACATCTCAGACATAGGATCTAACCATGCATTACTTTCTGCAATTGTCAAATGGTTAATGTAGAATTATATGCTGGTAGAATATGCAAAATAATATATCATATTTTCTGAGCTGATAACTTGGCATCATTATGGCAGATTTTACTAAATCAAACAGAAACTTTTAGAGAAATTGCCCTTCATTCCATTATGCAATGGCATCCTCATAACCAAGGTTTTTTAGACCCATGATCTGTATTTTGCAAAATTGCAATTCCATTGAACAATATCATAAATGTACATCTGCCACTTGTCATGCTGTGACTAGAATGATTTTAGAAATTCAAAGACCCACTTAGATTTATTTTGAATAGTCTAAGGTATATACTGAGTACAAAAACAGTTTGACAATTTATTCAGAAAATTAAAAGCCACCAAAGTTAAAGGTTAGCATTGTAATTGACCAGTGGCGGCTGGTGCCTTCAAATCAAAGGGGGGCTGCAGGAGAAGGCTGAATGGCTGGGGTCAATGGGAAGGGGTGTGGCCAACTAGAAAGAGAAGGAGCTATGCTCAAAACCACAACAATTAACTTAATACACTGCCCTGGGTGCCATCCCATCATTATGAGAGTCCAATCAAGACAAAATGAAGTGTAGAAGAATATTTCAATGCATTGGCTGCATGACAGCTTATTTAATATCTAGATGGAAACAAAAAGGTTGTGAGGCATGAAAAAATAATATTACTTTTTAAATGCATTAATGGAATGCCAGTCAAAATCAAGTATAAGAAAAACAAGTGGCACTCAGCTCAAACCACTTCTTGCACTGCAGTTCTAATTATAATTTATATTCAGCTTTATTAAAGTACCAAGTAACATGCTGAAAGTAGACATCTCTGATGCCCCCACTTGCAAAAATGTTTCTTATCCAAAAAAAGACCTGCTGCCTGACAACTATCTACTGGTTTCATGAGGAAAACATGATCAAAGTAAAAAATGAAAAGCAAAGAAGAAATAAGCTCAAGATACATTGCTTAAAAGGATTACTGTACAGGTTATGAACCACACAACTGGCATTCTGTTTAGTTTATGGGTAAAGCCTGCAGAGATGACTGGAAGTCTCCAAGTGTAATGAGCTTCTTAAAATAATGTAATCCTGTCCTTTATTACAAATACTGTCATATGCATTTCAATACCCAAGGCTTATACATTATCTAGTTAAGTATTCTCTACATGGCAACAACAGAAAGGCTTTCAAAGTTGACAATTCTTTAACAGTATGCTTATTAAAGCTTACTTGCATCTTACGATCTCAGCCAAGCTTACCTGATGGTCATTAAAGTATTGCTACTTAAACACAGAGCAACAGGCACTTTGAGTAATAAGCATAAATCAACAGTACAAAAAATATGACAGAAACCAGACCATTCTGCAAAAATCAAGGACAGATGAAAAGCCATTCTAGTACTTGTGTCTACCTTGGATGGGGGGGATACTCTGCACATTTACACTGCATAACTACTCCTTGCCTTGCTTCAACGCATCCAGTCACTACATGGGGGAGTGAGGTGCAACAAGTATGTCACAATTTGAAATGTATCTGTCTGACTGTGATGGCCCTGACACATTTGTCATACCTCTCAACCTCAGAGCAAGAAATCTGGACAAAGCCATACAAAGAAGTGGGACAAAGGCCCAAAATAAGGACAATGTTTAAATATTGCTCTTATAAACTTAGAAAGATAATAGAATAGGTCTTGCATTAGTATGAATTTTCTGAATGGTATGAAATCTGAAACTCAAATGTCTGTCATTATTTTCTAACTTCAGTCATTAATGTTTTGCCAAAAAAAAATATCAATTTTATGAAAAATGGACCAAAAATGTGATGTAAAAATATAAAATAGCCACACAATATATCTGGAAACCTGTCAAAGAAGGGACACTTTAATATTAGTACTGCTAACTTGAGCAGCTGACAAAATAAAAGAATCTACATGCATTTCTGAAATCAAAGTAATCTATAACTCTGATTATTACAGTTATTTCTTAACTGTAAACCCTCCATGTTTTCCTCCAAAATTGCTATTTTGCGGAGGGATTATTAGGGGGAAGAGCAACATTTTGAGACAAAATCAGGGACAGTTGAGAGGTTTGGCTATGCCTAATTCTATAAAGCAATTTATTTGCATGTACCTCTCAACCTGTTAATGCAATAAATCTGGACAAGGCCAAATATATCGGGGGAACATATAAACAGTACACAAATTTGCTCTTGTATAAACTGAGTCAGTTGATAGAACAACAGGTCTTACTTTAGCATGCATTTTTCTGAAGGTTATGAAGTCTGAAACTCAGTGTGTCATTATTTAATGACTTAATTCCTACATGATTTGCCAGAAAAACACAAATTTTATGAGGAACAAACCAAAAATAAGAAGCAAAAATCTATTCATTCTTTGAAAATCTGGACAGTTGGGAGGTATAGTTCAGCTGGGGCTGTCTAAGTTTGCTGCCCTTCCCCCTCACAAAATCACGGTCAAATGGAACCTCCCACTGCAGCCATTCTAATGATCCATTACTTGGCTATTTCACTCCATTTACCATAAACACTAATGTGCATACTGATTTACTTCTATGATGATTTGGACTTCATTTGAAAGTTTTATTTTGCATTTTACAGCACAAACACTATGAAATCTGCTAAACAAACTTAGCATTAAAACTTCTCTGCTCTTGAAACTCGCATTCATTGAAACAGCATTGAAACCCACATTCAAAGAAAATACATTTTACCAGTGGCAGATGAAGATTAATTCTTGGCTGTTTTCAAATCATAGGCCCCTTGCATATGAAACATACATGTGCTCTTTGATACACCTTCCCATTGTTTTGAACATTTTTCCAGTAAACTATGAAACAAAACGCATGCACCAATAATGACAAAACTGCCCAATTCAGAACATCTTTCCAGTAAACAATGAAACAAAATGCATGCACCCATAATGACAAAACTGCCCAGTTCAGAACATTTCCATCATAAAAGTCTACTCAAACTTCTACAGTCCACCATTATCAGTAAATATGCACAATCTCTGAAGAAGTAAAAAAGTCATCTAAATAATTCCACATTAAATAAATTTGTAACTAATGAAGAGGTTGCTGCTAGCAAACACCTTTATATTTCATGGTTTAATCGAAAAATAAAGAGTCTGATGCCCCTGCGGAATAAATTGCCTATATTACATTAAAATGATAAGCTAGTAATATTGCAATAGGAAATGGATGGCAAACTGATAACAGGCTCATAGTTAGTATCTTAACTTTTTCAGTACAGCAGCATTCACCCCTTGTGGGAGTAGAACCAACAACCTTCTGTATCAAAAGCAAGTACACAACTTGTTGTGCTATTAACAATGCAAGCTGATTTGGCATAAGCAGCACTAAACTTCTCTTCCCCTGCAGCTCTCAGCTTCTTGTAAAATCTACTCAATACTCAACTGCATCTCAACTTCGCAGTACAAGAAATCTGGAAAAAGCCAAATTTATTTAGGGGGGTGTCAAAAGCCCAAAAACCAGGGACACATTAAACGTTGCTTGTATAATCTTGGAAAGTTGCTAGAATAAAATGCTGTGTTACCACCATACATTTTACTGCCAAGGTCCCTGTGCAAAATAGTCAGAGCAACATACCACTATGCCAAATCAGCTGCTTTGTGAAAGAGCGGAAGACTGAAACTTAAATGGCTATCATTTAATGAATTCAGTTCTCACCATAGCTGTCAACCTCTTAGCACAAAAGCACCTGGACAAACCCAGTAATGAGGGAATACAGCCCTCAAACATATTCAGTGAATTCAGTTCTTGCCACAGCTGTCAACCTTAGCACAAAATACCTGGACAAAGCCAATAATGGGGTAATGCAGTCCCAAAAATAAGGACACATTTCAAATATTCATCTTATAAACTTAGAAAATTACTAGAATAAAAGGTTGTGTTACTATGTATTTTCTGAAGAATATGGAAGTCTGAAATTCAAATGCCTGTCAATTTTACTTCTGATGGAACAAAAACTATTTTTAGCAGAGGCTCAGGGAGAAATACTGCAGACACATGTCTTTGTAAAATGGCAGGACACCAGAGCAAATCCACAGAAACACAAGGATGAGATATAGACTCCACACAGAAGGTAACCCAGCCAAGAATCAAACCAGAAAACCTACAGCTGTGAGGCAACAATACTACCACTGCACCATCAAATATGCAAGGAATTAAACATTCAGAAACCTGAAGTCTGAAATTCAAATTCCTGTCAATTTTATTTAACATTTGTTAATCAGGACAGTCTGACTTGGAACAAAAAAAACAACTTTCAGCAGAGGCCCAGGAAGAAATAATGCAGACATGTCTTTGTAACATGGGTGGACACAAAAGCAAACCCATGGAGAAGATGCAGAACCCACACAGAAGGCACCCCAGCCAAGAATCAAACATAAGAACCTGCAGCTGTGCAGTAATAATGCTACCACTGCACCATCAAATATCAAGCATTGCCACCTTTAGAAACCACAGATATTATGAGGAACAGATGAGATCAAATATGAGGCAAAAATCTGCAATTTTTTTTACAAATGGTGGTGGGTAGGGAATTCAGGTCCTTAATACCTGCATACAAGGTACAGGGTTCAAGCCTGAGGTATTCCCTACCACACCACTATGAGTTTGTTCTAGCCATCAGTATATAGCAACTGGGGCATTTACACACACACTCCCCTCTTACTTGGAGCGATGTGGATTCCATCCCTTTGTGCCAATAAATAAATCCATAGCTATTAGTACACTACAAACCCTGCTCCGCCCATTAGAGCACATCCACCATGCGAGATGTTCTTCCCCTGACGAGAGACCAGCCTGCCAATGTTGCAGTCCAGGTCTGATCGGTTTCCAGTGACAGTCTATGCAGTTACAACTGCATAGACTTCTGGGATCTCTGCTCTTCCATGTTTCCCAGTCCGGACTGCTGCTGAAACAGTCTGTGCATGCTCCAGACTGTCTCAGCAGCCGTCCGCTAATTTTGCATTTTTGTTTTATCTTTTATTTTCTTTAATTTTACAGCCGGGGGGGGCTGCAGTCCGGCAGTCCAATAGCACGGGTCGCCCCTGTAATTGACACATTTAACTTCCTAATAGTACAGTACTTACACTTATTGAGAAGTCATTACTTTGGAACATACCTCTACACTGTCCCTGATTTTACAGAACATCCCTGATTTTGCATTATATTTTTGTTTTGTTCCTCATAAAAGGTTTGTTTGTTTTGTTTAAATTACTGAAGGTTACAATTAGTCAGTGATGCTAGACATCACAATTTCATATTCCTATGGATCAGAAGATGAATGGTGACACAAAATATGTTATTCTGTTAAGTAAATAATAATACTGTTTAACATATTTCCAGACTTTTGGGCCTCTCCCCCCTTATTGGTGGCTTTAACCAGAATTCTTGACCCTTAAAGTGGAGAGGTATGCTTCACAACACCTCAGCCTCTTAAGTATATTAAATTGATTTTGGATGAGGACATAGAGGATTAGCAATTAATATCCCTGCTTCACAACTTCAGGGTCTGGGCTCAGTCCTAACTTCTGGCTGCTGTATTGAGTTTCCATTCCTTTCCAGTCTGTGTAGGTTTTCTCTGCATGCTTCAGTTTCCGTTCATAAACATGCTTTTTGATTGGTTACTCTAAATATGACATGTATACTTTAGTTTTGTGGAATGGTTCATGGCTAAAAAGCATCAGACATAGAATGTTTCACTCATCTGCTTTACAAAATGAATATATTGAATAAGTCCAATTTTGTGTTCAGTTTGATCAGAGATGCAACAATTTGAAAGGGTTTCTGCAGATCAATATGTGTGTATGTACCTTTAAGAAGCTATCCAAGGGCTTGCGCATGTGTATAAATACTGAACACATGCATGCCAGACTGCCATTTTGTAGTTAGCTGTTGAGATGTAAGCATGTATGTATGTGAGGTCTGTCTGTTAACTAGTTCATTCTTATTTAATGATACTGCTATCCATCCTGATGTGTTTTTATGTATTAAAGCATCTAAAAGAAAATCCCAGGCTTCTTGTCATATGTGTTATAGATGAACAAGAGACATGGTGTCAGAAGTGGCATGTCTAAAGGGCATGAAGTTAGAGGCAGCATGGCTAAAATGACTTAAGGCACTTGCTTGGAACTGGTGGAATATACAGCAGTGGATCATCTATAAAATGTGCATATTTCACAAAACAGGTCAGAAACAAATTTCAAATATTAAAACTTGCTCAGCACTATTTCTTTTTCATAAAATATGAAAAGAGGCATAAAGAACATTCTAAATGATATTTGCATAAACCAATATGTATGATGTTGATAAAAATGTTCAAATTACTACAGAAAATGTTTGAAATAATGTCCAAAATGCATAAAATGAATAAAATAATGGGAAATGACCGCATTTTCGCAAAGCATGTATTTTCGTATTAAGCAGGGGCGGCCCGTGCTATTGGACTGCCGGACTGCAGCCCCCTCAAATCAAAAAGAAAATAAAAGATAGAAAAAAAAATGTTTTTTAAATTTCGCGGACTTCGCACATGTACAGTAGTCCTGACTACTACGCATGCTCCTGGCAGTCCAGCAGTCCCCATAGGGGACACAAGGAGACTCGCTGGGAGAATATGTCGGGGCCGGACTGCAAAAGCAGCAGTCAAGATTTAGGAACAGTCTCGCTGATCTCAGGAAGGAGTATTTGAATGCAGCAGGGATCTCACGGGTCTTGGGAGTATTGCACGGGCAGGACGTTAGCTGGATGGATATTATGGAGAACGGACATTAGCTGGATGGATATTATGGAGAACAGACAGGACAGGTAAGTGTATGGCACTTGATGGGATATATGGTGTGTGCTTGTATTTAATGTCTGAAATGTGTGGTGCTTACAGTGTGTGTGTGTGTGTGTGTAAATGCCTGAGGTGCTCATGGTGGTGTGGTAGGGAATACCTCAGGCTTGAACCCTGTACCCTGTATGCAGGTGTTAAAGACTTGAGTTCCCTACCCACCACCATTTGTAAAAAAGTTGCAGATATTTGCCTCATATTTGATCTGATCTGTTCCTCATAATATCTGTGGTTTGTAAATATTTTAATGCTTGATATTTGATGGTGTAGTAGTAGCACTGTTGCCTCACAGCTACAGGTTCTCAGGTTTGATTCTTGGCTGGGGTTCCTTCTTTGTGGGGTCTGTATCTTCTCCCTGTGTTTGTGTGGGTTTGCTTTTGTGTCCTCCCATGTTACAAAGACATGTCTGCATTATTTCTTCCTGGGCATCTGCTGAAAATTGTTTTTTTGTTCCAAGTCAGACTGTCCTGATTAACAAATGTTAAATAAAATTGACAGGCATTTGAATTTCAGACTTCAGGTTTCTGAATGTTTCAATCCTTGCATATTTGATGGTGCAGTGGTAGTATTGTTGCCTCACAGCTATAGGTTTTCTGGTTTGATTCTTGGTTGGGGTGGCTTTTGTGTGGAGTCTGCATCTCCTTCCGGTGTTTGTGTGGATTTGCTCTGGTGCCTTGCCATTTTACAAAGACGTGTCTGCAGTATTAATCCCTGCGTCTCTGCTGAAAATTGTTTTTGTTCTGTCCGCAGTAAAATTGACAGGCATTTGAATTTCAGACTTCAGGTTTCTGAATGTTTAATTCCTTGCATAATTGATGGTGCAGTGGTAGTATTGTTCCCTCACAGTTATAGGTTTTCTGGTTTGATTCTTGGTTGGGGTGGCTTCTGTGTGGAGTCTGCATCTCCTCCCTGTGTTTGTGTGGATTTGCTCTGGTGCCCTGCCATTTTACAAAGACGTGTCTGCAGTATTAATCCCTGCGTCTCTGCTGAAAATTCGTTTTGTTCTGTCCGCAGTAAAATTGACAGGCATTTGAATTTCAGACTTCAGGTTTCTGAATGTTTAATTCTTTGCATAATTGATGGTGCAGTGGTGGTATTGTTGCCTTACAGCTATAGGTTTTCTGGTTTGATTCTTGGTTGGGGTGGCTTCTGTGTGGAGTCTGCATCTCCTCTCTGTGTTTGTGTGGATTTGCTCTGGTGCCCTGCCATCTTACAAAGACATGTCTGCAGTATTAATCCCTACGTCTCTGCTGAAAATTCGTTTTGTTCTGTCCGCAGTAAAATTGACAGGCATTTGAATTTCAGACTTCAGGTTTCTGAATGTTTAATTCCTTGCATATTTGATGGTGCCGTGGCAGTATTGTTGCCTCGCAGCTATAGGTTTTCTGGTTTGATTCTTGGTTGGGGTGGCTTCTGTGTGGAGTCTGCATCTCCTTCCTGTGTTTGTGTGGATTTGCTCTGGTGCCCTGCCATTTTACAAAGATGTGTCTGCAGTATTAATCCCTGCGTCTCCGCTGAAAATTGGTTTTGTTCTGCCCGCAGTAAAAATTAACAGGCATTTGAATTTCAGACTTCAGGTTTCTGAATGTTTAATTCCTTGCATAATTGATGGTGCAGTGGTAGTATTGTTGCCTCACAGCTGTAGGTTTTCTGGTTTGATTCTTGGTTGGGGTGGCTTCTGTGTGGAGTCTGCATCTCCGCCCTGTGTTTGTGTGGATTTACTCTGGTGCCCTGCCATTTTACAAAGACGTGTCTGCAGTTTTAATCCCTGCGTCTCTGCTGAAAATTGGTTTTGTTCTGTCCACAGTAAAATTGACAGGCATTTGAATTTCAGACTTCAGGTTTCTGAATGGTTAACTCCTTGCATATTTGATGGTGCAGTGGTAGTATTGTTGCCTCACAGCTATAGGTTTTCTGGTTTGATTCTTGGTTGTGGTGGCTGTTGTGTGGAGTCTGTATCTTCTCCCTGTGTTTGTGTGGATTTGCTCTGGTGCCCTGCCATTTTACAAAGACGTGTCTGCAGTATTAATCCCTGCATCTCTGCTGAAAATTGGTTTTGCTCTGTCCGCAGTAAAATTGACAGGCATTTGAATTTCAGACTTCAGGTTTCTGAATGTTTAATTCCTTGCATAATTGATGGTGCAGTGGTAGTATTGTTACCTCACAGCTATAAGTTTTCTGGTTTGATTCTTGGTTGGGGTGGCTTCTGTGTGGAGTCTGCATCTTCTCCCTGTGTTTGTGTGGATTTTCTCTGGTGCCCTGCCATTTTACAAAGACGTGTCTGCAGTATTAATCCCTGTGTCTCTGCTGAAAATTGTTTTTGTTCTGTCCGCAGTAAAATTGACCGGCATTTAAATTTCAAACTTCGTGTTCTTCAGAATACATAGTAGCACAACCTTTTTTTCTAGCAATTTTCTAAGTTTATAAGATAAATATTTTAAATTTGTCCCTATTTTTGGGACTGTATTCCCCCATTATTGGCTTCGTCCAGGTTTTTGTGCTAAGGTTGACAGCTATGGCAAGAACTGAATTCACTGAATATGTTTGAGGGCTGTATTCCCTCATTTCTGGGTTTGTCCAGGTGTTTTGTACTAAGAGGTTGACAACCTTGGTGAGAACTGAATTCACTAAATGATAGCCATTTAAGTTTCAGTCTTCCTCTCTTTTACAAAGCAGCTGATGTGGCGTAGTGGTATGTTACTCTGACTGTTTTTTGCTCAGGGACCTTGGCAGTAAAATATATGGTGGCAACACAGCATTTTATTCTAACAACTTTCCAAGATTATACAAGCAATGTTTAATGTGTCCCTGGTTTTTGGGCTTTTGACCCCCCCCCCAATATATTTTGGCTTTTTCCAGTTTTCTTGAGCTGCGAAGTTGAGATGCAGTTGAGTATTGAGTAGATTTTACAAGGAGCTGAGAGCTGCAGGGGAATAGAAGTTTAGTGCTTTGCCTAGTTAATACTATAGCACAACAGGTTATGTGCTTTCTTTTGATGCAGAAGGCTGTGGGTTCTACTCCCACAGGGGGTGGATGCTGCCCTACTGAGAATGCTCTCCTTGATGAAGATACTAAGTATGAGCTCGTTATCAGTTTGTCATCCATTTCCTCTTGCAATATTATTACTAGCTTATCATTTTTTTAATGTAATATATGCAATTTATTCCTGAGGGGCAACAGACACTTTATTTTTCGATGAAACCATGAAATATAAAGGTGATTGCTAGCAGCCACCACTTCATTAGTTACAGATTTCTTTAATGTGGAATTATTTAGATGACTTACTTCAGAGATTGCGTATATTTACTGATAATGGACTGTAGAATTGTGCATATTTACTGATAAAGGTGGACTGTAGAATTGTGCATATTTACTGATAATGGTGGACTGTAGAATTGTGCATATTTACTAATAATGGTGGACTGTGGAATTGTGCATATTTACTAATAATGGTGGACTGTAGAATTGTGTATATTTACTAATAATGGTGGACTGTGGAAGTCTGAGTAGACTTTTTTATGATAAATGTTCTCAACTGGGCCATTTTGCCATTATGGGTGCATATGGTTTGTTTCATTGCTTACTGGAAAAATGTTCAAAACAAATTTAAAACACCCTCTAACAAGTAAAAATTGTATTGTACAAGGAATATAATTTTAGTACAATGAGGAAGGTGTATCAAAGAGCACATGTATGTTTCATATGCAAGGGCCTATGATTCGAAAACAGTCCAAACTTAATCTTTATCTGCCACTGGCAAAATGTATTTTCTTTGAATGTGGGTTTCAATGCTGTTTCAATGAATGTGAGTTTCAAGGGCAGAAGTTTTAATGCTAAGTTTTCATTGTGAGACTACATTGCTTTGTTTAACAGATGACTTAGTGTTTGTGCTGTAAAATACAAAATAAAACTTTCAAATGAAGTCCAACTCATCATAGAAGTAAAGCAGTATGCACATTAGTGTTTATGGTAAATGGAGTGAAATAGCCAAGTATAATGGTTCATTGGAATGGCTGCAGAGGCTCCATTCAACCATGATTTTGATAGGGGGAAAGGGCAGCAAACTCAGACAGGCCCAGCTGAACTATACCTCCCAACTGTCCAGATTTTCAAAGAATGAATAGATTTTTGCTTCTTATTTTTGGTTTGTTGTTCATAAAATTTGTAGTTTTAATTCCTAAATGATTTTCCAGAAGTCACTAAATAACAAGTTTCAGACTTCATAACCTTCAGAAAAATGCATGTTAAAGTAAGAGCTGTTCTATCAACTGTCTCAATTTATACAAGAGCAATTTTTAGTACTGTTTATATGTGCCCCCAGTATATTTGGCCTTGTTCAGATTTACTGCATTAACAGGTTGAGAGGTACATGCAAATAAATTGCTTTATAGAATTAGGCATAGCCAACCTCTCAACTGTCCCCAATTTTTGGCTCAAAATGTTGCTCTTCCCCCTAATAATCCCTCCGCAAAATAGCAATTTTGGAAAAAAACATGGAGGGTTTACAATTAAGAAATAACTGTAATAATCAAAGTTATATATTACTTGAAATGCATGTAGATTCTTTTATTTTGTCAGCTGCTCAAGGTAGCAGTATTAATATTAAAGTGTCCCTTCTTTGACAGGTAGCAGCTGTATTGTGTGTCCATTTTATATTTTTGCATCACATTTTTGGTCCATTTTTCATAAAATTGTGTTTTTTGGCAAATTAGTGACAAATCACTAAAGACTGAAGTTAGAAAATGACAGACATTTGAGTTTCAGATTTTATACCCTTCAGAAAATTCATACTAATGCAAGACCTATTCTATTATCTTTCTAAGTTCATTAGAGCAATATTTAACATTTGTCCTTATTGTTGGGCCTTTGTCCCACTTCTGTGTATGGCTTTGTCCAGATTTCTTGCTCTTGAGGTTGAGAGGTATGACAAATGTGTCAGGGCCATCACAGTCAGCCAGAGAGATTTCAAATTGTGACATGCCTGTTGCACCCCACTCCCCCATGTAGTGACTCTGGATGTGTCCAAGCAAGGCAATGAGTAGTTGTATCTACCTTGGATGGGGAGGACACACTGCATAAGTACTACAGTGGCTTTTCATCTGTCCTTGATTTTGCAGAATGGTCTGGTTTCTGTCATATTTTTGTACTGTTGATTTATGCTTATTACTCAGATTTATGCTTATTACTCACAGTGCCTGTTGCTCTGTAGTTTAAGTAGCAATGCTTTTTAATGACCATAAGGTAAGCTTATCTGACATCGTAAGATGCAAGTAAGCTTTAATAAGCATACTGTTAAAGAATTGCCAACATTGAAAGCCTTTCTGTTGTTGCCATGCAGAGAAAGTACTTGACTAGATAATGTATAAGCCTTGGGTATTAAAGGACAGGATTCCTTATTTTAATAAGCTCAAATTACACTTGTTGGAGACTTCCAGTCATCTCTACAGACTCTTCTTACCCATAAACTAAACAGAATGCCAATCATGTGTGATCCATAACCTGTACAGTAATCCTTTAAGCAATGTATCTTGAGCTTGTTTCTTGTTTTGCTTTTCATTTTTACTTTATCATGTTTTCCCCATGAAACAAGTTGTCAGGCAGCAGGTCTTTTTGGATAAGAAACATTTTTACAAGTGGGGCATCACATAGATTTCTACTTTCAGCATGTTACTTGGTACTTTAATAAAGCTGAATATATTATAATTAGAACTGCAGTGCAAGGAGAAGTGGTTTGAGTTGAGTGCTTCTGGTTTTTCTTATACTTGATTTTGACTGGCATTCCAGTAATGTATTTAAAAAGTAATTTATTTTTTTCATGCCTCAACCTTTTGTTTCCATCTAGATATTAAGTAAGCTGTCAGCGCAGCAGCCACAATGCATTGAAATATTTTTATTCTTCTCTACACTTTATTTTTGTCTTGATTGGACTTTCTATACATGATGGTTTGCCACCCAGGGCAGCTGCATTTAATTAAAAGTTATTTTTTGTGGTTTTGTGCATAGCTCCTCCCCTTTATGGTTGACCCACACCCCTTACCTTTGACCCCACCCATTCAGCTGTCTCCTGCAGCCCCCCCAGGATTTCCAGAAGTCACTAGCCGCCACCTTCCTGGTATTGGCTAAGCTAAAGATATATGAGTTGTCAGATGTATATAAAAGTGTTTAGCATGTTTGT